>NC_090342.1:57397350-57568294 GCF_035084215.1 Heptranchias perlo
TGACTTAAAAGGTTGGCAACACTCAAAATAGAAGTCACTAATTGGACAGCTTTCAAAGAGCTGGCACAAGCACGGTGGGCCAAACGGCAGCCTTCTGTACTGTATTATTCTATGATTCCATGTACAAGGAGCTCCAGTCTATTTTCGTTGAGCGATACCCAAGGTTCAGTGTTCTTTAAACCCAGGGCCACGTAATAGGCGACTGAGTTTACCCGTAACACTGTGTCTGCCTGTGATCCGGATGATGCAGGTTTGATTCCTGCATGGCTCAACCTGAACCGATGTGGTGATGAACTGAACTTCCTCCCTGCTGTTTGCCCTGATTTTTTTAATATAGAATAAGAGACTAACCAGTGGCGCGTCCCCCACTGCTGCTGCTTTTGGCCGCAGTACCCGGACCCGGACCCGGAGCCTTCCACCTGCCCCGTCTCCAGGGTCCCCTCCTCAGCTGCTTTGTGCCGGAGCTCCTGCCCAATTGCACCGCTCTCCCCTCCACACCTGGCCTGAACAACCGACAGCGAAGCGCGGCACTAACACTGGGCCGGCTCCCCGGCTCCTGCTGGCCACCAGACCCGTGCCCACACTCGGATCAATGGGCCGGGCCGGGCCGCAGCGACCCACAGTTACAATCAGCAGCGAGGGGGGGGGGCGGGGGCCTTTACCTTGGGCGGGCGGATTTTGCAGATGCCGCTGCGCTGGGCGATGGGCCGGATCTTGTTGATGTAGGCCAGCGGCTCGCTAAACTCCTCCCAGCTCGGCTCGAACACCGGGCACTCGGGCGGCGGGATAAACTCCGAGAAAATCCACATGATGGCGGCGGGTGCCCCGAGGGAAGCCAATCGGCCAACAATCCCCGACACAAAGAGGGGGCCCGGGGGGGGCCGGGGCCGGGGCCGCCTCAGCGCCGCATCCCGGCTCCTGCTCCTCCGCTCAGCTCAGCTCAGCACGGCCTCTCCCCAACACAACGCCTCGGGCCTCGGGCTCCGGGCGGCTGCTGATCCCCGCCTCCCGTTCCACTCCACTCAGGCCCCAACCCCGGACATCATCGCCCGCCTCCGGCTCGTCCCCCCCAACCTCGGGCACGGCCTCAGACAACAGCCCGCACGGGCACGAGCGCCTGCTCCAGTGCGCGCACCACCGCGGCCGCGCGCCCGCCGCCTCACACCCACACACACATATCCCACCACCGCGGCCGCGCGCCCGCCGCCTCACACCCACACACACACATATCCCACCGCACAGCAAATAGTCCCCGCAATAAAACCGCCTTCTCGCGAACTGGGGGCCCCGCCTCAATCAGCGGCCGTGCCCTTTAATGGAGTGCCCGGACCCTGTGCCCAGTGCCCTTTAATGGAGTGCCCGGACCCTGTGTCCTGTCCCCTTTAATGGAGTGCCCGGACCCTGTGCCCTGTCCCCTTTAATGGAGTGCCCGGACCCTGTGCCCAGTGCCCTTTAATGGAGTGCCCGGACCCTGTGCCCTGTCCCCTTTAATGGAGTGCCCGGACTCTGTGCCCAGTGCCCTTTAATGGAGTGCCCGGACTCTGTGCCCAGTGCCCTTTAATGGAGTGCCCGGACCCTGTGCCCAGTCCCCTTTAATGGAGTGCCCGGACCCTGTGCCCTGTCCCCTTTAATGGAGTACCCGGACCCTGTGCCCTGTCCCCTTTAATGGAGTGCCCGGACCCTGTGCCCAGTGCCCTTTAATGGAGTGCCCGGACCCTGTGCCCTGTCCCCTTTAATGGAGTGCCCGGACTCTGTGCCCAGTGCCCTTTAATGGAGTGCCCGGACCCTGTGCCCAGTGCCCTTTAATGGAGTGCCCGGACTCTGTGCCCAGTGCCCTTTAATGGAGTGCCCGGACCCTGTGCCCAGTGCCCTTTAATGGAGTGCCCGGACTCTGTGCCCAGTGCCCTTTAATGGAGTGCCCGGACCCTGTGCCCAGTGCCCTTTAATGGAGTGCCCGGACCCTGTGCCCAGTGCCCTTTAATGGAGTGCCCGGACCCTGTGCCCAGTGCCCTTTAATGGAGTGCCCGGACCCTGTGCCCAGTGCCCTTTAATGGAGTGCCCGGACTCTGTCCCCTTTAATGGAGTGCCCGGACTCTGTGACCTTTAATGGAGTGCCCGGACTCTGTGCCCTTTAATGGAGTGCCCGGACTCTGTGCCCTTTAATGGAGTGCCCGGACTCTGTGCTCTTTAATGGAGTGCCCGGACTCTGTGCCCTTTAATGGAGTGCCCGGACTCTGTGCCCTTTAATGGAGTGCCCGGACTCTGTGCCCTTTAATGGAGTGCCCGGACTCTGTGCCCTTTAATGGAGTGCCCGGACTCTGTGCCCTTTAATAGAGTGCCCGGACCCTGTCCCCTTTAATGGAGTGCCCGGACTCTGTCCCCTTTAATGGAGTGCCCGGACTCTGTCCCCTTTAATGGAGTGCCCGGACTCTGTCCCCTTTAATGGAGTGCCCGGACTCTGTCCCCTTTAATGGAGTGCCCGGACTCTGTGCCCTTTAATGGAGTGCCCGGACCCTGTGCCCTTTAATGGAGTGCCCGGACCCTGTGCCCTTTAATGGAGTGCCCGGACTCTGTCCCCTTTAATGGAGTGCCCGGACTCTGTCCCATTTAATGGAGTGCCCGGACTCTGTCCCCTTTAATGGAGTGCCCGGACTCTGACCCCTTTAATGGAGTGCCCGCACCCTGTGCCCAGTGCCCTTTAATGGAGTGCCCGCACCCTGTGCCCAGTGCCCTTTAATGGAGTGCCCGCACCCTGTGCCCAGTGCCCTTTAATGGAGTGCCCGGACTCTGTGCCCTTTAATGGAGTGCCCGGACTCTGTGCCCTTTAATGGAGTGCCCGGACTCTGTGCCCTTTAATGGAGTGCCCGGACTCTGTCACCTTTAATGGAGTGCCCGGACTCTGTCCCCTTTAATGGAGTGCCCGCACCCTGTGCCCAGTGCCCTTTAATGGAGTGCCCGCACCCTGTGCCCAGTGCCCTTTAATGGAGTGCCCGCACCCTGTGCCCAGTGCCCTTTAATCTGCCCGTCCTCCTCCTCTGCCCTCCCCCCTCTGCCCTCATTCCTCACTCACTCCCTCCCCCTTCCCCCTCATTCCTCACTCACTCCCTCCCCTCCCCTCCCCCCTCTGCCCTCATTCCTCACTCACTCCCTCCCCCTCCCTCACTCCCTGCCCCTCCCCCTCTGCCCTCATTCCTCACTCACTCCCTCCCCCTCTGCCCTCATTCCTCACTCACTCCCTGCCCCTCCCCCCTCTGCCCTCATTCCTCACTCACTCCCCCCCTCTGCCCTCATTCCTCACTCCCTGCCCCTCCCCCCCTGCCCTCATTCCCCCTCCCTCCCCCTCATTCCTCACTCCCTCCCTCCCCTCTCTGCCCTCATTCCTCACTCACTCCCTCCCCCCTGCCCTCATTCCTCACTCCCTCCCTCCCCCTCATTCCTCACTCCCTCCCTCCCCTCTCTGCCCTCATTCCTCACTCACTCCCTCCCCCCTGCCCTCATTCCTCACTCCCTCCCTCCCCTGCCCTCATTCCTCACTCACTCCCTGCCCCTCCCCCCTCTGCCCTCATTCCTCACTCACTCCCTCCACTGCCCTCATTCCTCACTCACTCCCTGCCCCTCCCCCCTCTGCCCTCATTCCCAGTCCCTCCTGCCCTCATTCCTCACTCACTCCCCCCTCTGCCCTCATTCCTCACTCCCTGCCCCTCCCCCCTCTGCCCTCATTCCCCCTCCCTCCCCCTCATTCCTCACTCCCTCCCTCCCCTCTCTGCCCTCATTCCTCACTCACTCCCTCCCCCCTGCCCTCATTCCTCACTCACTCCCTCCACTGCCCTCATTCCTCACTCACTCCCTGCCCCTCCCCCCTCTGCCCTCATTCCTCACTCCCTGCCCCTCCCCCCTCATTCCCACTCCCTCCTCTTCCCCTCCCCCCTGCCCTCATTCCTCACTCACTCCCTCCCCCGCCCTCATTCCTCACTCACTCCCTCCCCTCCCCTGCCCTCATTCCTCACTCACTCCCTGCCCCTCCCCCCTCTGCCCTCATTCCTCACTCACTCCCCCCTCTGCCCTCATTCCTCACTCCCTGCCCCTCCCCCCTCTGCCCTCATTCCCCCTCCCTCCCCCTGCCCTCATTCCTCACTCACTCCCTCCCCTGCCCTCATTCCTCAATCACTCCCTGCCCCTCCCCCCGCTGCCCTCATTCCTCACTCACTCCCCCCTCTGCCCTCATTCCTCACTCCCTGCCCCTCCCCCCTCTGCCCTCATTCCCCCCTCCCTCCTCCTCCCCTCCCCCCGCCCTCATTCCTCACTCACTCCCTCCCCCCCTCTGCCCTCATTCCTCACTCACTCCCTCCCCCCTCTGCCCTCATTCCTCACTCACTCCCTCCCCTCCCCTGCCCTCATTCCTCACTCACTCCCTGCCCCTCCCCCCTCTGCCCTCATTCCCCCCTCCCTCCTCCTCCCCTCCCCCACCCTCATTCCTCACTCACTCCCTCCCCCCTCTGCCCTCATTCACTCCCTCCCACCCTCTGCCCTCATTCCTCACTCACTCCCTCCCCCCTCTGCCCTCATTCCTCACTCACTCCCTCCCCTCCCCTCATTCCTCACTCACTCCCTGCCCCTCCCCCCTCTGCCCTCATTCCCCCCTCCCTCCTCCTCCCCTCCCCCCGCCCTCATTCCTCACTCACTCCCCCCTCTGCCCTCATTCCTCACTCCCTGCCCCTCCCCCCTCTGCCCTCATTCCCCCTCCCTCCCCCTCATTCCTCACTCCCTCCCTCCCCTCTCTGCCCTCATTCCTCACTCACTCCCTCCCCCCTGCCCTCATTCCTCACTCACTCCCTCCCCTGCCCTCATTCCTCACTCCCTGCCCCTCCCCCTCTGCCCTCATTCCCACTCCCTCCTCCTCCCCTCCCCCCTGCCCTCATTCCTCACTCACTCACTCCCCCGCCCTCATTCCTCACTCACTCCCTCCCCTCCCCTGCCCTCATTCCTCACTCACTCCCTGCCCCTCCCCCCTCTGCCCTCATTCCTCACTCACTCCCCCCTCTGCCCTCATTCCTCACTCCCTGCCCCTCCCCCCTCTGCCCTCATTCCCCCTCCCTCCCCCCTGCCCTCATTCCTCACTCACTCACTCCCCCTCTGCCCTCATTCCTCACTCACTCCCTCCCCCCTGCCATCATTCCTCAATCACTCCCTCCCCCTCTGCCCTCATTCCTCACTCACTCCCTGCCCCTCCCCCCGCTGCCCTCATTCCTCACTCACTCCCCCCTCTGCCCTCATTCCTCACTCCCTGCCACTCGCCCCTCAGCCCTCATTCCCCCCTCCCTCCTCCTCCTCCTCCCCTCCCCCGCCCTCATTCCTCACTCACTCACTCCCACCCTCTGCCCTCATTCCTCACTCACTCCCTCCCCCCTCTGCCCTCATTCCTCACTCACTCCCTCCCCCCTCTGCCCTCATTCCTCACTCACTCCCTCCCCCCTCTGCCCTCATTCCTCACTCACTCCCTCCCCTCCCCTGCCCTCATTCCTCACTCACTCCCTGCCCCTCCCCCCTCTGCCCTCATTCCCCCCTCCCTCCTCCTCCCCTCCCCCGCCCTCATTCCTCACTCACTCCCTCCCCCCTCTGCCCTCATTCACTCCCTCCCACCCTCTGCCCTCATTCCTCACTCACTCCCTCCCCCTTCTGCCCTCATTCCTCACTCACTCCCTCCCCTCCCCTGCCCTCATTCCTCACTCACTCCCTGCCCTGCCCTCATTCCTCACTCACTCCCTGCCCCTCCCCCCCTCTGCCCTCATTCCCCCCTCCCCCCTCTGCCCTCATTCCCCCCTCCCTCCTCCTCCCCTCCCCCGCCCTCATTCCTCACTCACTCCCTCCCCCCCTCTGCCCTCATTCACTCCCTCCCCCCTCTGCCTTCATTCCTCACTCGCTCCCTCCCTCCCTCCCCCCTCACTTGCTCCCTCCCTCCCTCACTCGCTCCCTCCCTCCCCGCCTCCCCCTCACTCGCTCGCTCCCCCCCTCACTCGCTACCCCCCCTCCCCCCTCCCCCTCACTCGCTCCCTCCCCCCCACTCGCTCCCTCCCTCCCTCCCCCTCCCTCCCTCCCCCTCCCCCCTCCCTCCCTCCCGCTCACTCGCTCCCCCCTCCCCCCCTCACTCGCTCCCTCCCTCCCCCTCACCCCCCTCCCCCCTCCCCCTCGCTCACTCGCTCCCCCCCTCCCCTCCCCCCTCCCCCCTCCCCTCCTCACTCGCTCCCCCCTCCCCTCCCCCCTCCCCCCCCTCACTCGCTCCCCCCTCCCCTCCTCCCCCTCACTCGCTCCCCCCCTCCCCTCCCCCCCTCACTCGCTCCCCCCCTCCCCCCTCCCCCCTCCCCCCCTCACTCGCTCCCCCTCACTCGCTCCCCCTCCCTCCTCCCTCCCCCCGCTCACTCGCTCCCCCCTCCCCCCCTCACTCGCTCCCTCCATCCCCCTCCCTCCCCTTCCCCCTCCCCCCTCCCCCTCCCCCCCGCTCACTCGCTCCCCCCCGCTCACTCGCTCCCTCCCTCCCCCTCCCCCTCACTCGCTCCCTCCCCCCTCCCCCCTCCCCTCCCCCTCACTCGCTCCCTCCCTCCCCCTCCTCTCACTCGCTCCCTCCCTCACCCTCCCTCCCCCTCCCCCTCACTCGCTCCCTCCCCCTCACTCGCTCACTCCCCCCCTCCCCTCCCCCTCACTCGCTCCCACCCCCCCTCCCCTCCCCCTCACTCGCTCCCTCCCCCCCACTCGCTCCCTCCCTCCCTCCCCCTCCCCCCTCCCTCCCTCCCCCTCCCTCCCTCCCCCCTGCTCACTCGCTCCCCCTCCCCCCCTCACTCGCTCCCTCCCTCCCCCTCGCTCACTCGCTCATTCCCCCCCCTCTGCCCTCATTCCCCCCCCCTCTGCCCTCATTCCCCCCCCCTCTGCCCTCATTCCCCCCCCTCTGCCCTCATTCCCCCCCCCTCTGCCCTCATTCCCCCCCCCCTCTGCCCTCATTCCCCCCCCCTCTGCCCTCATTCCCCCCCCTCTGCCCTCATTCCCCCCCCCCTCTGCCCTCATTCCCCCCCCTCTGCCCTCATCCCCCCCCTCTGCCCTCATTCCTCACCCCCCCCTTGCCCTCATTCCTCACCCCCCCCCCTTGCCCTCATTCCTCACCCCCCCCCCTTGCCCTCATTCCTCACCCCCCCCTTGCCCTCATTCCTCACCCCCCCCCTTGCCCTCATTCCTCACCCCCCCCCCCTTGCCCTCATTCCTCACCCCCCCCCCCTTGCCCTCATTCCTCACCCCCCCCCCCTTGCCCTCATTCCTCACCCCCCCCCTTGCCCTCATTCCTCACCCCCCCCCCCCTTGCCCTCATTCCTCACCCCCCCCCTTGCCCTCATTCCTCACCCCCCCCCTTGCCCTCATTCCTCACCCCCCCCCCTTGCCCTCATTCCTCACCCCCCCCCCTTGCCCTCATTCCTCACCCCCCCCCTTGCCCTCATTCCTCACCCCCCCCCTTGCCCTCATTCCTCACCCCCCCCCTTGCCCTCATTCCTCACCCCCCCCCCTGCCCTCATTCCTCACCCCCCCCCCTGCCCTCATTCCTCACCCCCCCCCTGCCCTCATTCCTCACCCCCCCCCCTGCCCTCATTCCTCACCCCCCCCCCTGCCCTCATTCCTCACCCCCCCCTTGCCCTCATTCCTCACCCCCCCCCTTGCCCTCATTCCTCACCCCCCCCCCTGCCCTCATTCCTCACCCCCCCCCTGCCCTCATTCCTCACCCCCCCCCCTGCCCTCATTCCTCACCCCCCCCCCTGCCCTCATTCCTCACCCCCCCCCCTGCCCTCATTCCTCACCCCCCCCCCTGCCCTCATTCCTCACCCCCCCCCCTGCCCTCATTCCTCACCCCCCCCCCCTGCCCTCATTCCTCACCCCCCCCCCTTGCCCTCATTCCTCACCCCCCCCCCTTGCCCTCATTCCTCACCCCCCCCCCTGCCCTCATTCCTCACCCCCCCCCCCTGCCCTCATTCCTCACCCCCCCCCCCCTGCCCTCATTCCTCACCCCCCCCCCCTGCCCTCATTCCTCACCCCCCCCCCCTGCCCTCATTCCTCACCCCCCCCCCCCCTGCCCTCATTCCTCACCCCCCCCCCCCTGCCCTCATTCCTCACCCCCCCCCCCGCCCCGCCCCCATTCCTCACCCCCCCCCCCCGCCCCGCCCCCATTCCTCACCCCCCCCCCCCCGCCCCGCCCCCATTCCTCACCCCCCCCCCCTGCCCTCATTCCTCACCCCCCCCCCCCCTGCCCTCATTCCTCACCCCCCCCCCCTGCCCTCATTCCTCACCCCCCCCCCCTGCCCTCATTCCTCACCCCCCCCCCCGCCCCCATTCCTCACTCCCCCCCCCCCGCCCCCATTCCTCACTCCCCCCCCCGCCCCCATTCCTCACCCCCCCCCCCTGCCCTCATTCCTCACCCCCCCCCCCCTGCCCTCATTCCTCACCCCCCCCCCCCCCTGCCCTCATTCCTCACCCCCCCCCCCCTGCCCTCATTCCTCACCCCCCCCCCCCCCGCCCTCATTCCTCACCCCCCCCCCCCCGCCCTCATTCCTCACCCCCCCCCTGCCCTCATTCCTCACCCCCCCCCCCCTGCCCTCATTCCTCACCCCCCCCCCCTGCCCTCATTCCTCACCCCCCCCCCCTGCCCTCATTCCTCACCCCCCCCCCCCTGCCCTCATTCCTCACCCCCCCCCCCCTGCCCTCATTCCTCACCCCCCCCCCCCTGCCCTCATTCCTCACCCCCCCCCCCCTGCCCTCATTCCTCACCCCCCCCCCCCCATTCCTCACTCCCCCCCCCCCCGCCCCCATTCCTCACTCCCCCCCCCCCCGCCCTCATTCCTCACTCCCCCCCCCCCTTGCCCTCATTCCTCACCCCCCCCCCTTGCCCTCATTCCTCACCCCCCCCCCTTGCCCTCATTCCTCACCCCCCCCCCTTGCCCTCATTCCTCACCCCCCCCCTTGCCCTCATTCCTCACCCCCCCCCTTGCCCTCATTCCTCACCCCCCCCCTTGCCCTCATTCCTCACCCCCCCCCCTGCCCTCATTCCTCACCCCCCCCCCTGCCCTCATTCCTCACCCCCCCCCTGCCCTCATTCCTCACCCCCCCCCCTGCCCTCATTCCTCACCCCCCCCCCTGCCCTCATTCCTCACCCCCCCCTTGCCCTCATTCCTCACCCCCCCCCTTGCCCTCATTCCTCACCCCCCCCCCTGCCCTCATTCCTCACCCCCCCCCCTGCCCTCATTCCTCACCCCCCCCCTGCCCTCATTCCTCACCCCCCCCCCTGCCCTCATTCCTCACCCCCCCCCCTGCCCTCATTCCTCACCCCCCCCCCTGCCCTCATTCCTCACCCCCCCCCCTGCCCTCATTCCTCACCCCCCCCCCTGCCCTCATTCCTCACCCCCCCCCCCTGCCCTCATTCCTCACCCCCCCCCCTTGCCCTCATTCCTCACCCCCCCCCCTTGCCCTCATTCCTCACCCCCCCCCCTGCCCTCATTCCTCACCCCCCCCCCCTGCCCTCATTCCTCACCCCCCCCCCCTGCCCTCATTCCTCACCCCCCCCCCCCTGCCCTCATTCCTCACCCCCCCCCCCTGCCCTCATTCCTCACCCCCCCCCCCCCTGCCCTCATTCCTCACCCCCCCCCCCCTGCCCTCATTCCTCACCCCCCCCCCGCCCCGCCCCCATTCCTCACCCCCCCCCCCCGCCCCGCCCCCATTCCTCACCCCCCCCCCCCGCCCCGCCCCCATTCCTCACCCCCCCCCCCCTGCCCTCATTCCTCACCCCCCCCCCCCCTGCCCTCATTCCTCACCCCCCCCCCCTGCCCTCATTCCTCACCCCCCCCCCCCTGCCCTCATTCCTCACCCCCCCCCCCGCCCCCATTCCTCACTCCCCCCCCCCCGCCCCCATTCCTCACTCCCCCCCCCCGCCCCCATTCCTCACCCCCCCCCCCCTGCCCTCATTCCTCACCCCCCCCCCCCCTGCCCTCATTCCTCACCCCCCCCCCCCCCTGCCCTCATTCCTCACCCCCCCCCCCCCTGCCCTCATTCCTCACCCCCCCCCCCCGCCCTCATTCCTCACCCCCCCCCCCCCGCCCTCATTCCTCACCCCCCCCCTGCCCTCATTCCTCACCCCCCCCCCTGCCCTCATTCCTCACCCCCCCCCCCCTGCCCTCATTCCTCACCCCCCCCCCCTGCCCTCATTCCTCACCCCCCCCCCCCTGCCCTCATTCCTCACCCCCCCCCCCCCTGCCCTCATTCCTCACCCCCCCCCCCCTGCCCTCATTCCTCACCCCCCCCCCCCTGCCCTCATTCCTCACCCCCCCCCCCCTGCCCTCATTCCTCACCCCCCCCCCCCCCCGCCCTCATTCCTCACCCCCCCCGCCCCCATTCCTCACTCCCCCCCCCCCCGCCCTCATTCCTCACTCCCCCCCCCCCCGCCCTCATTCCTCACTCCCCCCCCCCCTGCCCTCATTCCTCACTCCCCCCCCCCCCCTGCCCTCATTCCTCACTCGCTCCCTCCCCTTCCCCGCGCGCGATGTCGGTTGGGCGGTTTGTTGCTGTGGTGATTAGAGACACGAGCCCGGATGGAGAGCCGTGAGCAGCGCGTCAACAGGTGAGAGACCGGCCCCGACCCCCGACCCCCGCCCGGGGAGACCGGCCCCGACCCCCGCCCGGGGAGACCGGCCCCGACCCCCGACCGGGGAGACCGGCCCCGACCCCCGCCCCCCGCCCGGGGAGACCGGCACCGACCCCCGACCGGGGAGACCGGCACCGACCCCCGCCCCCCGCCCGGGGAGACCGGCACCGACCCCCGACCGGGGAGACCGGCCCCGACCCCCGCCCCCCGCCCGGGGAGACCGGCACCGACCCCCGCCCCCCGCCCGGGGAGACCGGCACCGACCCCCGCCCCCCGCCCGGGGAGACCGGCACCGACCCCCGCCCCCCGCCCGGGGAGACCGGCACCGACCCCCGCCCCCCGCCCGGGGAGACCGGCACCGACCCCCGCCCCCCGCCCGGGGAGACCGGCACCGACCCCCGACCCCCGCCCGGGGAGACCGGCACCGACCCCCGCCCGGGGAGACCGGCACCGACCCCCGCCCGGGGAGACCGGCACCGACCCCCGCCCGGGGAGACCGGCACCGACCCCCGCCCGGGGAGACCGGCACCGACCCCCGCCCGGGGAGACCGGCACCGACCCCCGCCCGGGGAGACCGGCACCGACCCCCGCCCGGGGAGACCGGCACCGACCCCCGCCCGGGGAGACCGGCACCGACCCCCGCCCGGGGAGACCGGCACCGACCCCCGCCCGGGGAGACCGGCACCGACCCCCGCCCGGGGAGACCGGCACCGACCCCCGCCCGGGGAGACCGGCACCGACCCCGATCAGCGCGCTGGACTGAGTATGCCGGGCCGGGCCGGGGACTGTGCTGTGCGGGGCCGGGCCGGGGACTGTGCTGTGCGGGGCCGGGCCGGGCCGGGGACTGTGCTGTGCGGGGCCGGGCCGGGCCGGGGACTGTGCTGTGCGGGGCCGGGCCGGGCCGGGGACTGTGCTGTGCGGGGCCGGGGACTGTGCTGTGCGGGGCCGGGCCGGGCCGGGGACTGTGCTGTGCGGGGCCGGGCCGGGCCGGGGACTGTGCTGTGCTGTGTGGGCCGGGCCGGGGACTGTGCTGTGCGGGGCCGGGCCGGGCCGGGGACTGTGCTGTGTGGGCCGGGCCGGGCCGGGGACTGTGCTGTGCGGGGCCGGGCCGGGCCGGGCCGATGCTGAGAACAGTTTCACTGCCCGTGCTCATTTTGTCATAGCCAACAAAAGTTATGTGTGCACTTCCGGCCTACAAAACCTTGCCTCCTGTGAACTCTCGCCATTCTAAACTTCAGTCCACGTTTCTAGTGGAAACTGCCTTTGACACCATCTGAGATTTTTTCTGCTGAACATTTTTGTCTTCAGGAAGCTCTTTTTGGAAGTTAATTTTAAACTTTTCAGGGTTGTGTTAATTTGAACATTGACCAGCTCACACTCAACAGCCAACCAAGTAAATCTACATAATCTGCTGGCACCGGGCAGGTGGAAGGAGTTTCAGTGGGAGAGCATTTTGGTGGCAGTGATTATAATTCAGTTCGATTTAACATAGTTATGGAAAAGAACAAAGGAAAGGCCAATTTTACTAAGCTGAGAAGTGATTTATGCAAAAGTGGACTGGAACCAGCTACTTGAAGGTAAATGAGTGTCAGAGCAGTGGGAGGCGTTCAAGGGGGAGATTCACGGGGTTCAGAGTAAACATGTTCCCACAAAGAAAAAATGGAACTGCCAAATCTAGAGCCCCCTGGATAACGAGGAGCATACAGGGTAAGATAAGGCAAAAAAGGAAAGCTTTTGTCAGACACCAAAAGCTCAATACGGCAGAAAGCCTAGAGGAGCATGGAAAGTGCAAGGGTGAAATTAAGGAAATTAGGAAAGCAAAGAGAAGGTATGAAAAAGTACTGGCAAGTAAAATCAAAAAACCCAAAGATGTTTTAGAAATACATAAAGAACAAGAGGATAACTAAGGAAAGATTAGGGCCTATTAGGTTAACTTTTTGGTCTCTATGTGTGGAAGCGGAAGATGTGGGTATCTATGTGGGTAATGAATACTTTGCGTCTGTCTTCATAAAAGAGGAGGATGCAGAGATTGTAGTTAAGGAAGAGGAGTGTGAGAGAGGAAGTATTAAGGGGTTTAGCATCTTTGAAAGTAGATAAATCACCAGGCCCAGATGAAATGTATCCCAGGCTGCCAAGAGAAGCAAGGGAGGAAATAGCAGAGGCTCTGATCACCATTTTCCAATCCTCCCTAGCTACAGGCATGGTGCCAGAGGATTGGAAGACTGCTGACATTGTACCATTGTTTAAAAATGGAGAAAGAGATAGACCGAGTAATTATAGGCCAGTCAGTCTAACCTCGGTGGTGGGCAAATTATTGGAATCGATTCTGAGGGACGGCATAAATAGTCATTTAGAAAGGCACGGGTTAATCAAGGACAGTTATCATGGATTTGTTAAGGGAAGGTCGTGTCTGACTAACTTGATTGAATTTTTTGAGCAGGTAACAAGGAGGGTCGATGAGGATAACACATTTGATGTACTGTACGTGGATTTTAGCAAGGCTTTTGACAAGGTCTCATATGGCAGACTGGTCAAAAAAGTAAAAGCCCATAGGATCCAAGGGAAAGTGGCTAGTTGGATCCAAAATTGGCTCAGTGGCAGGAAGCAATGGGTAATGTTTTGTGACTGGAAGGCTGTTTCCAGTGGGGTCCCGCAAGGCTCAGTACTAGGTCCCTAGCTTTTTGTGGTACGTATTAATGATTTGGACTTGAATTTGGGGGGCTTGATCAAGAAGTTTGCAGATGATACAAAAATTGGCCGTGTGGTTGATAGTGAGAAGGAAAGCTGTAGACTGCAGGAAGATATCAATGGACTGGTCAGGTGAGCAGAAAAGTGGCAAATGGAATTCAATCCAGAGAAGTGTGAGGTAATGCATTTGGGGAGGGCAAACAAGGCAAGGGAGTATACAATAAATGGGAGGATACTGAGAGATGTAGAGGAAGAGAGGGACCTTGGAGTGCATGTCCACAGATCCCTGAAGGTAGCAGGACAGGTAGATAAGGTGGTTAAAAAGGCATACGGAATACTTTCCTTTATTAGCTGAGGCATGGACTGTAAGAACAGGGAGGTTATGCTAGAACTGTACAAACATTGGTTGGGCCACAGCTTGAGTACTGCACACAGTTCTGGTCACCACATTACAGGAAAGATAGATTGCGCTAGATGGGGTACAGAGAAGATTTACGAGGATGTTGCCAGAGCTGGAGAATTTTGGCTATTAGCAAAGATTGGATAGGCTGGTGTTTTCTTATTAACACAGGAGGCTGAGGGGAGATTTAATTGAGGTGTATAAAATTATGAGGGGCCTAGATAGAGTGGATAGGGAGGACCTATTTCCTTTAGCAGAGGGGTCAGTGACCAGGGGGCATGGATTTGAAGTAATGGGTAGAAGGATTAAATGCGAGCTGAGGAGAAGTTTTTTCATCCAGAGTGTGATGGGGGTCTGGAACTCACTGCCTGAAAGGGTGGTAGAGGCAGAAACCCTCAACTCATTTAAAAAGTACTTGGATGTGCACTCGAAGTGCCGTAATCTACAGGGCTACGGACCAAGTGCTAGAAAATGGGATTACGCTGGATAGCTCCTTTTCTCCCAGCACGGACACGATTGGCCGAATGGTCTCTTTCTGTGCCGTAACTTTCTATGATTGACACAGCACTTGCTGTGACTTGTCCATCTTGGACCATTGTACCTGTGAGGACAGTTGCTGCTGGATTATTTATGAATAAGCATTTTGGGAAATGCTTTCTTTTTGTATTCTAGATCAGCCATGGGCCGTAATTCATCCCATTCAGCCAAACGACAGACTACCCGAAACGATGGTTCTCCACCTATTCCATCAGTGAACGAGCGCCTGGCCTTCCTCCGGCCTTCTCGAGAACTGCTGGAGTATTACCGTAAAAAGATTGCAGAGTTTGACGAGGAGCACGGGAACCTCCTGCGAAGACTGGAGAACTACAAGGCCACGTATGAAGAGCAGGTGGGTTCCAGCAAGCTCAGCCAACTTGTGGGAGTCACACGTCAGCAGTTACTGATGGCACATAAAAAAATCTGCCAGCACAGAAGGGAGCATTATTGGAAGGAAAGGAGTAGTCTGCTTCCAGCTAACTGCAAGCAGTCTTCAAAATTGGCAGAAAAGTATTCTGTACTTCTTCATAAAACAACCTTAAATGACTCCCCAGTAGGCTCGATTGTAAAGCATCTTCCAGTGGAGAACTAAGTGTTACACACCTATAGATCCTAGGTCTGATTCCCAGTCTGTGCTGCAAAGTGACTTCAAAACACCTGGGCTGGTAAAGGGACAAAATCAGATGGGGTTTCTGTCTCGATTGCCATTGGGTTGCTGCTGGAAAGTATATCTCTGTGGAAGCTTGGTGAGAAGAGAATAGGCTCAGCTGAATGGTAGAATAGACTGCCTACACTGGCCTGTGAGCTATCGGAAGGTTGATGGCACCCCAACTAGAGTCTATGCCTTCAGGAGAGGAGAAAAATGGAAGGGGGAAGTCAATAGTGCTGCATGTCTGGCTGTGGAGCCAGACGAGAAATACACAGCAGTTCCAACATAGAAACAAGCTCAACCAGTCCAGGGCATTTACCCTCCACATGAGTAAATAGTTCTAAACACATTTACCATTTCCCTTCAACCCTTTTCCTTTATCCACCTAATCCTGAATCTGAACAGTTCCTGCCTTGGCCACTAACCCTGGAAGTGAATTCCACAGCCTCACAACTCCAATGAGATAACAAGAAGCTGCAAGAATACAGGACTTGCATGAGATCCAAGAGACACTGGCTTAAGTTTAGGGTACTTTAGATTTAACTAAATTGCACAGAGTTGGTTCAGTGTGTGGAATGGACTGCCCAGCAAGGCAGTGGAGGAAGGTGTTGTGGAGCAGTGTAATTCAGATTTGGACAGATATTTGAGAGGATGAATCATTGGGAGTGGCCAAATGAACTGCAGCCTTTTCATGTTCTGTACTTTGCTACGTTCTTATGGTTCTGGAGGTTTGGAAAGGGAGGTCACCTTGTTGGCCGATTAAATCCTAAATCAGAACACCCAGATATGTTCGTATCAGTACCTTAAGATATCTGCAAATTATTGGTATCGGAAATAAACTGTCACCAAGATGCATAGCTCACAAAAACAGAAAGCTTGGGCACACTTCACTTGCGTGTCAGTTTGGCTCGGTTAGTAACACTCCTGCCTTTGTCAGAAGGTTGTGGATTAGAGCCCTTGTATGGAATTTGGTACGTAGTGGTGCTGCACTGTCATCTTTCAGATGAGACATTAAACAGTGGCCTGGTCTGTCTGTGTGGAGAGAACAGACAATTTGACATTAACTTATGGACTTTTCAACAGAACCACAGGTGAACAGCATTTAAATAGTAACAGAACAAAGAGAAGAGGGAGGGGAAACATACACACACAATCACGTAAGATAAGGATGTCAAGGCCTTGGAGAGGTTGCTGAGGAGATATACAAGAATGATACCAGGGATGTGAGAACTCACTTATGTGGAGAGATGAGAGAAGCTGGGATTGTTCTCCTTAGAACAGAGAAGGTTATGGGGAGATTTATTGGAGGTGTTCAAAATTCTGAAGGGTTTTGGTAGAATAAATAAGGAGAAACTGTTTCCACTGGTAGGAGGGTTAGTAACCAGAGGACACAGATTTAAGGTAATCAGCAAAAGAACCAGAAGGGAGATGAGAATTTTTTTTACACAGCGAGTTGTTATGATCTGGAATGCACTGCCTGAGAGGGTGGTGGAAACAGATTCAATAATAACTTTCAGAAAGTAATCGGCTTATACTTGAAATGGAAAAAATTACAGGGTTATGGGGGAAAGAGCAGGGAGAGTGGGACAAATTGGAGAGCTCTTTCAAAGATCAGGCATGATGGGCTGAATTGCCTCCTTCGGTGCTGTATGATTCTAGTTAAGTCAATAACGAGATTTAGTGGCAGTATGAGAGAAATCAAAGAACATGAAGGTATTTACAATTTGTGAATATAGGCGCATTCCCTTAAGACATGTTCAACTATCTCACAATTGGTGTTGCTGATTTTGTTCTGAATCTCAAACCCATGTTTGTGCTATATTTCAACAGTTCTAGAATATTGGACTGTATCATAGTAGGTACTGCGCAGGAAGAGGCCATTCGGCCCATCATGTCTGTGCCGGCTCTTTGAAAGAGCAATCCAATTAGTCCCATTCCATTGCTTTTTCCCCAAAGCCCTGTAAGTTTTCTCCCTTCAAGTATTTATCCAATTCCCTTTTGAAACATACTATTGAATCTGCTTCCACCATCCTTTCAGGCAGTGCATTCCAGGTCATTACAACTCGCTGCATAAAAATGTTTCCTCATGTCGCCTCTAACTCTTTTGCCGGTCACCTTAAATCTGTGTCCTCTGGTTTACGACCCTTCTGCCACTGGAAACAGTTTCTGCCTATGTACTCTATCAAAACCCCTCATGATTTTGAACACCTATCAAATCTCCTCTTAACCTTCTCTGTTCTGAGGAGAACAACCCCAGACTCTCCACTCTCTCCACATAACTGAAGTTCCTCATCCCTGGCACCATTCTAGTAAATCTCTTCTGAACCCTCTCTAAGGCCTTCACATCCTTCCTAAAGTGTGGTCCCAGAATTGAACACAATACTCCAGCTGGGGCCTAACCAGTGTTTTATAAAGGTTCAGCATAACATCTTTGCTTTTGTACTCTAAGCCTCTATTAATAAAGCCCAAGATCCTATCTGCTTTTTTAACAGCCTTCTCAACTTGTCCTGCCACCTTCAAAGATTTGTGTACATACACGCCCAGGTCTGTCTGTTACTGCACTCCCTTTAACTTTGTACCATTTGGTTCATATTGCCTCTCCTCATTCTTCCTACCAAAATGTCTCACTCCAAACTTGTCTGCGTTAAATTTCATCTGCCATGTGTCTGCCCATTTCACCAGTCTGTCTCTGTCCTCTTGAAGTCTTTGAGATCAAGATTGTCATAGAATCAAAGAAATTTATGGCACAGAAGGAGGCCATTAGGCCCATCGTGTCTGTGCTGGCCGGAAAAGAGCCATTCAGCCTAATCCCACTTTCCAGCTCTTGGTCTGTAGCTTTGTAGATTACGACACTTCAGGTGCACATCCAAGTACTTTTTAAATCTGATAAGGGTTTCTGCCTCTACCACCCTTTCAGGCAGTGAGTTCCAGACCCCCACCACCCTCTGGGTGAAAAAAATTCTCCTCAACTCCCCTCTAATCCTTCTACCAATTGCTTTAAATCTATGCTCCCTGGTTATGGACCACTCCGCTAAGGGAAATAGGTCCTTCCTATCCACTCTATCTAGGCTGCTCATAGTTTTATACACCTCAATTAAATCTCCCCTCAGCCTCCTATGTTCCAAAGAAAACAACCCCAGCCTATCCAATCTTTCCTCATAGCTAAAATTCTCCAGTCCTGGCAACATCCTCGTAAATTTCCTCTGTACCCTCTGGTGCAATCTCATCTTTCCTGTAATGTGGTGACCAGAACTGTACGCAGTACTCAAGCTGTGGCCTAACTAGTGTTTTATATTCTATGTCTTGGCTAATAAAGGAAAGTATGCCGTATGCCTTCTTAACCACTTTCTCCACCTGTCCTGCTACCTTCAGGCATCTGTGGACATACATTCCAACATCCCTCTGTTCCTCTACACCTCTCAGTATCCTCCCATTTATTGTGTATTTCCTTGCCTTGTTTGCCCTCCCCAAATGCATTACCTCACATTTCTCTGGATTGAATTCCATTTGCCACTTTTCTGCCCACTGACCAGTCCGTTGATATCTTCCTGCAGTCTACAGCTTTCCTCCTCACTCAACTACACAGCCAATATTTGCATCATTTGCAAACTTCTTAATCATGCCCTCTACATTTAAGTCTAAATTATTGATATATACCACAAAAAGCAAGGGATCTATTACTGAGCCCTGCGGACTGGAAACAGCCTTCCAGTCACAAAAACACCCGTCAACCATTACCCTTTGCTTCCTGCCACTGAGCCAATGTTGGATCCAACTTGCCACTTGCTCTTCGAACCCATGGGCTGTTAGTTTTCTGCCCTGTGGGACCTTGTCAAAAAGCCTTGCTAAAATCCATGTAGACTACATCAAACACGCTACCCTCATCCTGGATACATTTCATCCAGGCCTGGCCATTTATCTACTTTCAAAAATGCTAAACCCCTTAATACTTCCCCTCTCACTATGTTTAACCCATCCAATATTTCCCAATCGTTCTCCTTAACTACAATGCCTACATCGTCCCCCTCTTTTGTGAAGACAGATGCGAAGTATTCATTCAAGAAACATACCCGACTTCCGCCTCCCCACACAGGTTACCTTTTTGGTCTCTAACTGTGAGCTTCTTATCTTTTTATTTTCTCAGCATAAACTCCAGTGGGAGATGGGACAGAGGGAAGAGGAGATTGAGGAGCTACAGAAAGCTCTCAGCGACATGCAGGTTTACCTCTTTCAGGAACGTGAGCATGCACTGCGACTCTATGCTGAAAATGATCGACTAAAAATTAGGTAGGAAGGAAGGTTCCAGTGAATTGGACCAACTGGATGAAAGTGGCTGCCGTGGGTGAGCTACAAGATCTATGAAAAGCAGTATTACAATGTCCCCGAGGCAAAATACTTATCTAATTTGAAGTAGATGTGAATGGAGGCACCAAATACAAGATGTCACCAGTGTTCATTTAGCAGGTCTTGGTGTTGGGCTTCTCACTCTAGTTTAAAGCGGATGATATTGTTAGTTTGAATATTTGGATGAAAATTAGGCTGAAGCAGACGGTTGACATCCTCGGCTTTCTGCAATCCTCTCCATTGCATAGAGCACCTAACTCTACCTCCGCAACATTGCACAACTCATCCAATCTGCTGCTGAAATGATCATCCATGGCTTTAGTCACATCCAGATTTGACTATTCAAGTGCTCTCCTGGCCAGCTTCACATCCTCCACCAGTGCGACCGATATCCTGTCCCACATCCACTCGCCTATCAGTCCCTGTCCTCGCTGACCTACATTAGCACTAGGTCCCCCAAAACCAGAAATTTAAAATTCTCATCTTGTGCTTAAATCCCTTCATGGCCTCACCTCCTTCTCTCTCTTCCCCCTCCCCCCCCCCCCCCCCCCCCGCCAACTCTGAAATTCCCTCCTTAAATCCGCCACCTCCCTCTCCTTTGAAACCGAGCTTTTGATTACCCCTCTTAATGTTCTCATTGGGCTCTGCATCCAGTTTCCTCAACCCTCTGCAGAGCCTTCATGTGTATTTCTACATTAAAGGCACTATGTAAATGCAAGTTGAGTAATTGGAAAACGGAGGGCCCTGGTTCTATTCCCACTGTGTGCAGAGTGCCCTGATCTCAACTAGGGAACAGTAGGGATGCCCCAGTTTGCCTTAGCATTGTTGGTTAGAGGAGGGCAAGGATTCCTGTTCCTGTTCCTTATCTGGTGGTCCCTGCTGGAAGATGTACACATTGGCATTGGGTAAGGAGAGAATCCAGCTCGGCTGTGTTCCCTCCCACCGCAGCACAGAGACCATGTCTAGGCTCAGACACGAGGAATGAGCTGGAGAGCTGGTGGAACTGTATTCCAGCAGGAATCAGTGTCTTGGACCTCCTTGAATGTGTTGTCGCCTCCCAAACCCATGTCCTTCTTTCCCGCAACTCCATGTTTGAACATGTCCAATCAGTTTTCTGCCCCTGCCGCAGCACTGAAACAGCCCTTATCAAAGTCACAAATGACATCCTCTGTGATTGTGATCATGGTGAACTATCCCTCTCATCCTTCTCGATCTGTCTGTAGCTTTTGACATGCTTAACCACACCATCCTCCTCCAACACCTCTCCTCCATCATCCAGCTAGGTGGGACTGTGCTCGCCTGGTTCCATTCTTATTTATCTATAGTTGTAGCCAGAGAATCACCTGCAAAGGCTTCTCTTCCCACTCCCGCACCGTTACCGCTGGGGTTTCCCAAGGATCTATCCTTGGCCCTCTCCTATTTCTCATCTAAATGTTGCCTCTCGGCGACATCATCCAAAAACACAATGTCACGTTCCACATGTACACTGATGACACCCAGCACTATCTCACCACCACCTCCCTCGACCCCTCCATTGTCTCTGATTTGTCACACTGCTTGTCCAACATCCAGTACTGGATGAGCAGAATTTTCCTCCAACTAAATATTGGGAAGACCGAAGCCATTGTCTTCTGTCCCCGCCGCAAACTCCGTTCCCTAGCCGCTGACTCCATCCCTCTCCCTAGCCACTGCCTGAGGCTGAACCAGACCGTTTGCAACCTTGGCATTCTATTTGACCCTGAGATGAGCTTCCAGTCACATATCCGCTCCATCGCCAAGACCACCTACTTCCACCTCCCTAACATCGTCCGTCTCCGCCCCTGCTTCAGCTCATCAGCTGCTGAAACCCTCATCCGTGCCTTTGTTACCTCCAGACTCGACTATTGCAATGCTCACCTGGCCGGCCTTCCACCTTCCATAAACTTGAGCTCATCCAAAACTCTGCTGCCCGTATCCTAACTCACACCAAGTCCCGTTCGCCCATCACCCCTGTGCTCACTGACCTACATTGGTTCCCGGTCCAGCGACACTTTAATTTTAAAATTCCCTTCCTTGTTTTCAAATCCCTCCATTGCCTCACCCCTCTCTATCTCTGCAACCTCCTCCAGCCCAACAACCCTCCGAGATCTCTGCGCTCCTCCAATTCTGGCCTCTTGCGCATCCCTGATTTTAATCGCACCACCATTGGCAGCCGTGACTTCAGCTGCCTAGGCCCTAAGCTCTGGAATTCCCTTCCTAAAGCTCTCCACCTCTCTCCCCCTTTAAGACGGTCCTTAAAACCTACCTCCTGCCTCCTGGACCAAGCTTTTCCTGTTCTGATATCTCCTTATGTGGCTCGGTTTCAAATTTTGTTTGATAATGCTCCTGTGAAGTGCCTTGGGACGTTTTACTACATTAAAGGCGCTATATAAATGCAAGTAGTTGTACTGGAGAGCTGGTGGCACTGTACCCCAGAGATCAGTGTCTTGAGAGGAGAGAACGGGTAAAATATGGCTTGCACCTGCAGACTGTTGTGAATAGTTGGATGATCAAGGTGAATCCATCAGTCCCATGCACATGCTGTTGTGTACTGTGATAGATTACACGGTGGTCAAGTGTAAAGTGCTTTCACCAAAATCTCTCTCTCTTTCTCTTCCCTGCACCCTTCCGGCACCAGCTGTAGTACTTCCTTGGTACTTTACCACTCACCTGATGTAACAGCCTCCAACTCCCTCACTCACCCGATGTAACAGCCTCTAATCCCCCCAATCACCTGATGTTGTACCCCACTGTGTCCCGATGAACTCCCTGGTTGGAATTCCCTTCAGTTCCATGCCCTGAAATTTTAATTGTCCAATTGCAGCCCTGCTTAGTACCCTGGGTCCAGCATAATTTCAGTTTATGGTGCATAAAAGTGCCCTTGTGTCCCCTTGCGTGCTCAATGTCCAATATCTTTGCACAGTGCCTTCTAGAAGCCTCTAGGAGTTCCCTCTGCTATGAGGATAATCCAGCCTTATGGTTCGTTACATCTCTGGTTTCAATTCCCGATGCCGGGGAGGTTGTTTTTAAAATATAACTGAACAGACTACCTAATAACCTGCCTGTTGACGTGCTGACATTTTCTACAAATTTGGTCATTGCAGGGAGTTGGAAGATCGGAAAAAGATTCAACACCTCTTGGCCCTGGTGGGCCCTGAAGCAGAAGCAATCACTTATTTTCACAAAGAGCCCCCACACAAGGTATTGCAGTTACTCCATCAGCTGAGCGAAGGGGCAGCTCAGGCCTTTGGTTCATTGTTTTTGTATTCTGAGAACCCAGTCACAAGATGTTAGAAGTGTTGTCCTCTGATTAGATTCAGAGCTTTATTTTGAATGTAAATTCTTAAATTCCTTGTGTTGAAACTGCACATAAAAACGAATAACCATAGCTCAGAGTTGGAGAGACAGGGGAATCACGAGGACATATATCCAGAGCTTGGAGCCATGTTGGCTCTGTGATCCTTCTCCCCCTCCTCTCCCCCCCCCCCCCCTCCCCCCCAGATGTTGGCCCTGTGGTCCTCCTCCCCCCCAGATGTTGGCCCTGTGGTCCTTCTCCTCCTCCTCCTCCATTCCCCCCCCACCAGGTGATGGCTCTGTGGTTTTTCTCCCTCTGGTCAACATTTATGTAGCCCCTTTGACGTAGTAAAACGGCCCAAGGCTCTTCACAGGAGAGTTATTAGATAAAAATTGTCACCGAGCCACATAAAGAGATATTAGAACAGGTGAAAGCTTGGTCAAAGAGATAGGCTTTAAGGAGCATCTTAAAGGAGGAGAGAAAGGTGGAGAGATTTAGGGAGGGAATTCCAGAGCTCAGGGCCTAGGCAGCTGAAGGCACGGCCGCCAATGGTGGAGCGAAGGAAATCGGGGATGCGCCATCGGCCAGAATTGGAGGAACGCAGAGATCTCGGAGGGTTGTAGGGCTGGAGGAGGTTACAGAGGTAGGGAGGGGAGAGACCATGGAGGGATTTGAAAGCAGGGATGAGAATTTTAAATTTGAGGTGTTGCTGGATAAGGGCAGCAGAGTTTTGGATGAGCTAAAGTTTACAGAGTGTGGAAGATGGGAGACGGCTAGGAGAGCATTGGAATAGACAAAAAATCGTGTTTGACTAACTTAATTGAGTTCTTTGAAGTAACATAATAGACTTGTAAGCAAAATTAAAACCCATGGGATTAAAGGGACAGTGGTAGCGTGGATACAAAATTGGCTGGGGGACAGAAAGCAAAGAGTAGTGGTGAATGGTTGTTTTTCATACTGGAGGAAGGTATACAGTGGTGTTTCCCAGGAGTCAATATCACTGCTCTTTTTGATATATATCAATGACCCGGACTTGGGTATAGAGGGTATAATTTCAAAGTTTACAGATGACACGAAACTCGGAAATGTAGTAAACAATGTGGAGGATGATAACTGACTTCAGGAGAACATAGACATACTGGTGAAATGGGCAGGCATGGCAGATAAAATTTAACACTGTGAAGTGATGCATTTTGGTAGGAAGAATGAGGAGAGATAATATAAACTAATTGGTACAATTTTAAAGGGGGTGCACGAGCAGAGAGACCTGGGGGTGCACATACACAAATCTTTGAAGGTGGCAGGACAAGTTGAGAAGGCTGTTAAAAAGCATATGGAATTCTGGGCTTTATTAATAGAGGCATAGAGTGTAAAAGCAAGGAAGGTATAAAACACTGGCTAGGACTCAGCTGGAGTATTATGTTAAATTCTGGGCACCACACTTCAGAAAGGATGTCAAAGCCTTAGAGAGGGTGCAGAACGGATTTATGAGAATGGTGCAAGGGATGGCGGACTTCAGTTCTGTGGATAGACTGGAGAAGCTGGGGTTGTTCTCCTTAGAGCAGAGAAGGTTAAGGGGAGATTTGATAGAGGTGTTTAGAAACTTAGAAAATAAGACCATGAGTAGGCCCTTCGAGCCTGCTGCGCCATTCAATATGATCCTCTATCTCAATACCATCTCAATACCATATTCCCGCTCTATCCCCATATCCCTTGATGCCTTTTGTGTCTAGAAACCTATCTAGCTCCTTCTTAAATATATTCAGTGACTTGGCCTTCACAGCCTTCTGTGGTACAGAATTCCACAGGTTCACCACCCTCTGAGTGAAGAGATTTCTCCTCATCTCAGTCCTAAATGTCCTACCCCGTATCCTGAGACTGTGACCCTTCGTTCTGGACCCCCCCCCCCCCAGCCAGGGGAAAGATCCTCCCTGCATCCAGTCTGTCTAGCCCTGTCAGAATTTTATATGTTTCAATGAGATCCCCTCTCATTCTTCTAAACTCGAGTGAATACAGGCCGAGTCGACCCGATCTCTCCTCATACGACAGTCCTGCCATCTCAGGGGTCAGTCTGGTGAACCTTCGCTGCACTCCCTCTATGGCAAGTATATCCTTTCTTATGTAAGGAGACCAAAACTGAACACAATACTCCAGGTGTGGTCTCACCAAGGCCCTGTATAACTGCAGTAAGACATTCTTGCTCCTATACTCAAATCCTCTTGCAATGAAGGCCAACGTACCATTTGCCTTCCTAACTGCTTGCTGCACCTGCATGTTTGCTTTCAGTGAGTGGTGTACAAGGACACCCAGGTCCCTTTGTACATCAACATTTCCCAATCTATCACCATTTAAATAATACTCTGCCTTTCTGTTTTTCCTTCCGAAGTGGATAACTTCACATTTATCCACATTATACTGCATCTGCCATGTATTTTCCCACTCACTCAACTTGTCTAAATCGCCTTGAAGCCTCTTTGCATCCTCCTCACAACTCACAATCCCAACTAGTTTTGTGTTGTCAACAAATTTGGAAATATTACATTTGGTTCCGTCATCCAAATCATTGATATAGATTGTGAATAGCTGGGGCCCAAGCACTGATCCCTGCGGTACCCCACTAGTCACTGCCTGTCACCCCGAAAAAGACCCATTTATTCCTACTCTCTGTTTCCTGTCTGTTAACCAATTTTCAATTCATGCCAGAATATGACCACCAATCCCATGTGCTTTAATTTTGCACACTAACCTCTTATGTGGGACTTATCAAAGGCCTTCTGAAAATCCAAATAAACCACATCCACTGGTTCTCCCTTATCTATTCTACCAGTTACATCCTCAAAAAAAACTCCAGTAGGTTTGTCAAACATGATTTCCCTTTCATAAATCCATGTTGACTTTGTCTAATCCCGTTGATATTTTCTAAGTGTCCTGATATCAAATCCTTTATAATAGACTAGCATTTTCCCTACTACTGATGTTAGGCTAACCGGTCTGTAATTCCCTGTTTTCTCTCTCCCTCTTTTTTTTTAAATAGTGGGGTTACATTTGCCACCCTCCAATCTGCAGGAACTGTTCCATAATCTATCGAATTTTTGGAAGATGACAACCAATGCATCCACTATTTCCATGGCTACCTCTTTTAGTACTCTGGGATGCAGATTATCAGGCCCTGGGGATTTATCGGCTTTCAGTCCCATTAATTTCTCCAGCACTATTTTTTTTACTAATACTAATTTCCTTTAATTCCTCCTTCTCACTAGTCCATTGGTTCCCTAGCATTTCTGGGAAGTTATTTGTGTCCTCTTCCGTGAAGATAGAACCAAAGTATTTGTTTAATTGCTCTGCCATTTCCTTGTTCCCCATTGTAAATTCTCCTGTTTCTGACTGTAAGGGACCTACATTTGTCTTCACTAATCTTTTTCTTTTTACATACTTGTAGAAGCTTTTACAGTCCACTTTTATGTTCCTTGCATGTTTACTCTCATACTCTATTTTTCCCCTCTTAATCAATCTCTTGGGTCCTTTTTTGCTGAATTCTAAACTGCTCCCAATCCTTAGGCTTGCTACTTTTTCTGGCAACTTTACATGACTCCTCTTTGGATCCTTAATTTCTTTTGTTAGCCATGGTTGGGCCACATTTCCTTTTGTGTTTTTGCGCCAGAAATCATGAATGGTTTTGACAGAGTACATAAGGAGAAACTGTTTCCAGTGGCAGAAGGGTCATTAACCAGAGGATCCAGATTTAAGGCGATCAGCAAAAGAGCCAGCGGCAATATGAGGAAACATTTTTTACGCAGCAAGTTGTGATGATCTGGAATGCGCTACCTGAACGGGTGGTGGAAGCAGTTTCAATAGTAACTTTCAAAAGGGAATTGGATAAATACTTGAAGGGAAAATATTTACAGTGCTATGGGGAAAGAGTGCGGGAATGGGAGCTGGCACAGGCATGGTACTATGATACTATAGAAAGCATAGATGAGGGTTTCAGAGGCTGACTGGCTGAGGCAGGGGCAGTCAATATTACAGGGTGAAAGTAGGTTGTCTTCATGTTGGAGAGCATATGGAGTCGGAAGCTCAGGGTCAAACAACAAATACAACTTGCATTTATATAGTGCCTTTATGGTAGTAAAACGTCCCAAGACACTTCACAGGAGCGATTATCAAACAAAATTTGACTCCGAGCCACAGATGGAGATATTAGGACTGGTGACCAAAATCTTGGTCGAAGAGATAGATTTTGAGGAGAGAAAGGTGGAGAGGTTTAGGGAGGAAATTCCAGAGCTTAGGGCATTGGCAGCTGAAGGCACGGCCGCTAATGGTGGAGCAATTTAAAATTGGGGATGCGCAAGAGGCAAGAATTGCAGGAGCGCAGAGATCTTGGAGGGTTTCAGACCTGGAGGTGGTTACAGAGATAGGGAGGAGCGACTCCATGGAGAGATTTGAAAACAAGGATGAGAATTTTAAAATCGAGTTGTTCCCACACCGGGAGCCAATGTAGGTCAGCGAGCACAGGGGTGCTGAGGTTGTGAACAGTCTGCTTCAGCTTCAGACAATGGACAGAGAGAGGGATGGAGTCGATGGCTAGGAAACGGATTTTGTGGCGGGGACTGAAGACAATGGTTTCCCAATATTTGGAGGAAATTTCTACTTATCCAATGCTGGAGGTCAGAAAAGCAGCGTGACAAATCGGATGCAGTGGGGGGGTTGAGAGATGATGGTGAGGTACATACGAGGGAACATAGGAACAGGAGTGGGCCATTCAGCCCCTCGAACCAGGTTCCACCATTTAATTAGATCATGGCTGATCTGTATATTACCTCCATCTACCCACCTTGGTTCCGTAGCTCTTAATACCCTTGCCGAACATAAATCTAACAATCAAAGGTTTAAAATTTGCAGTTGACCCAGTCTCTAGAAGTAAAGGGAATTAGGGGTTACGGGGAGCGGGCAGGAAATTGGACATGAATTTAGATTTGAGGTTAGGATCAGATCAGCCATGATCTTATTGAATGGCGGAGCAGGCTCGAGGGGCCGATTGGCCTACTCCTGCTCCTATTTCTTATGTTCTTATGTTCAACAGCTTTTTGGGGGAGAGAGTTTCAGATTTCCACTACCCCTTTGTGTGAAGAAGTGCTTCCTGACATCACCCCTGAACGGCCTAGATCTAATTTTAAGATTATGCCCCCTTGTTCTGGACTCCCCCACTAGAGGGAATAGTTTCTCTCTATCTACCCTATCAACTCCTTTAATCGTCATAAATGCATAAATTAGATCACCCCTTAATCTTCTATATTCAAGGGAATACAAGCCTAATTAAAATAAAAGCTGGGAGCGTAAAACTGCTGTTAGTTTATTAAATTTAATAACTTAACTTAGTTTATTAACTAGACTAATAAAACTAAACAAACAGGGGAAGGAGCTGATTGGCTGGTAGCTGGTTGAGCGTTTCTTTTTCTGTTGAGTTTTTTTAAGGGTTAATTTATTTTTGTTAAGTTTAGTAAACAATCTAATAAATCGAGGCATGACGGGACAGCTCAGACCCGTGGAATGCACGGCCTGTGCCATGTGGGAACTTCCCATGTCCTGGACAACCACAGGTGCAGGAAGTGTCGTCAGCTGGACGAGCTCGAGCTCCTGATCTCAGAGCTTGAGCAGCAGCTGGGGTCACTACAGTGTATCCGCGAGGCTGAGAGCTACACGGATAGCACGTTTCAGGAGATGGTCACCTCGCAGCTTAAGAAAGTGCAGGCAGAGAGGGACTGAGTGACCGCCATACAGACAAGGAGGACCAGGCAGGTAGTGCAGGAGTCCCCTGAGGGCATCTCACGATCTAACCAGCATTCAGTCCTGAATATTGCTGAGGGAGAGGGTTCCTTTGGGGGGAGTGCATCCAGAGCCAAGTCCACAGCACTGTGGGTGGCTCAGCTGTACAGAGGGGGAGGAGAAAGGTCAGGGGATTCTATAGTTAGGGGAGCAGACAGGCGTTTCTGCGGCTGCAGACGTGATTCCAGGATGGTATGTTGCCTCCCTGGTGCCAGGGTCAAGGATGTCACTGAGCGGCTGCAGAACATTCTGGAGGGTTGGGGAGGGTGAACAGCCAGAGGTCGTGGACCATGCCGTTATCAACGACAAAGGTAGAAAGAGAGATGAGATCCTGCAGGCAGATTTTAAGGAGTTAGGAAAGAGATTTGAGGCAGGACCTCAAAGGTAGTAATCTCCAGATTGCTCCCGGTGCCACACGCTAGTGAGTATAGAAATAGGAGGATAGAGCAGATGAATGCCTGGCCAGAGAGATGGTGCAGGAGGGAGGGCCTTAGATTCCTGGAGCATTGGGACCAGTTCTGGGGAAGGTTCACTGGTGCTGTGGAGGGGGGAGGGGTTTAAACTAATTTGGCAGAGGGATAGGCACCAGGATGTAGCAATGGAAAGGATTGGGGGAGAAAGACAGCACTAGAGCAAGTAATAGTGCAGTATTAGGTGGGATCAGACTAAGAGTACAAGACAGTCTAAGATTGGTTTGCGGTGCATGTGTGTAAACGCACAAAGTGTGGTAAACAAGGTAGGTGAGCTGCAGGCGCAAATAGCCACATGGGAATATGATGTTGTGGCGATAATAGAGACCTGGCTCAAAAAAGGGCAGGATTGAATACTAAATGTTCCTGGATACAAGATGTTCAGAAAAGATAGGGAAGGGAAGGAAGGAGGAGGGGGTGGCAGTATTGATTAAGGAGAATATTGCAGTGCTGGAGAGAGAGGATGTCCTGGAGGGGTCAAGGACAGAATCTGTTTGGTTAGGGTTGAGAAATAAAAGAGGTGCCATTACACTACTGGGTGTATTCTATATTCCACCAACTAGTGGGAAGGAGATAGAGGAGCAAATTTGCAGGGAAACTACACAGAGGTGCAAAAGCTTTACAGTAGTGATAACTGGGGACTTCAACTATCCTAATATAGACTGGGATAACAATAATAATATAAGGGGCACAAAGGGGGAGGAATTTTTGAAATGTGTTCAGGAGAACTTTCTTAACCAGTATGTTTCCGGCCCAACGAGGAAGGAGGCATTGCTGGACTTGGTTCTAGGGAATGAGGCGGGCCAAGTGGAGCAAGTATCAGTGGGGGAGCATTTAGGGAACAGCGATCATAGTATCATAAGGTTTAGAATAGCTATAGAAAAGAACACGGACCACTCTAAAGTAAAAATACTCAATTGGAGGAGAGCCAATTTCAATGGGATGAGAACAGATCTGGCCCGGGTAAATTGGAATCACAGATTGGCAGGCAAAACTGTAATTGAACAATGGGCGGCCTTTAAAGAGGAGATGGTTCGGTTATAATCTAGGCACATTCCCATGAGGCAGAAAGGTAGGGCGACTAAAGCCAGAGTTCCCTGGATGACAATAGAGATAATGAATAAGATGAAACGGAAAAAAGGGGCATATGACAGATGTCAGGTTGATAATACAAATGAGAACCAGGCAGAATATAGAAAGTTCAGAGGGGAAGTGAAAAAGGAAATAAGAGGGGCAAAGAGAGAATATGAGAATAGACTGGCGGCCAACATAAAAGGGAATCCAAAAGTATTCTACAGGCAGGTAAACAGTAAACGGGTAGTAAGAGGAGGGGCGGGGCGATTAGGGACCATAAAGGAGATCTACTCATGGAGGCAGAGGGGATGGCCGAGGTATTAAATAAGTACTTTGCATCTGTCTTTACCAAGGAAGAAGATGCTGCTGGAGTCACATTTAAGGAAGATGTAATTGAGATACTGGATGGTCTAAAAATTGATAAAGAAGAGGTACTTGAAAGGCTAGCTGTACTTAAAGTAGATAAGTCACCCGGTCCAGATGGAATGCATCCTAGGTTGCTGAGGGAAGTAAGGGTGGAAATTGCGGAGGTACTGGCCATAATCTTCCAAACATCTGTAGATACTGGGGTGGTGCCAGAGGACTGGAGAATTGCAAATGTTACACCCTTGTTCAAAAAATGGTGTAAGGATAAACCCAGCAACTATAGGCCCGTCAGTTTAACCTCAGTGATGGGGAAACTTTTAGAAACGATAATCTGGAACAGAATTAACAGTCACTTGGACGAGTGTGGATTGATTAGGGAAAGCCTGCACGGATATCGTGTTTAACTAACCTGATAGAGTTTTTTGATGAGGTAACAGAGAGGGTAGATGAGGGCAATGCAGTTGATGCGGTGTATATGGACTTTCAAAAGGCGTTTGATAAAGTGCCGCCTGGTTGGCTTATCATCAAGATTGCGGTCCGTGGAATAAAGGGGGCAGTAGCAACATGGATACAGAATTGGCTAAGGGACAGGAAACAGAGAGTAGTGGTGAACGGTTGTTTTTCGGACTGGAGGGAGGTATACAGTGGTGTTTCCCAGGGGTCGGTGCTGGGACCACTGCTTTTCTTGATATATATTAATGACTTGGACTTGGGTGTACAGGGCACAATTTCAAAATTTACAGATGACACAAAACTTGGAAGGGTAGTAAACAGCGAGGAGGGTAGTGATAGACTTCAAGAGGATATAGACAGGCTGGTGGCATGGGCGGACACGTGGCAGATGAAATTTAACGCAGAAAAATGCGAAGTGATATATTTTGGTAGGAAAAACGAGGAGAGGCAATATAAACTGGAGGGCACAATTCTAAAAGGGATACAGGAACAGAGAGATCTGGGGGTATATGTGGTCAAATCATTGAAGGTGACAGGACAGGTTGAGAAAGCGGTTAAAAAAGCATACGGTATCCTGGACTTTATAAATAGAGGCATAGAGTACACAAGTAAGGAAGTCATGATGAACCTTTATAAAACACTGGCTCGGCCACAACTGGAGTATTGTGTCCAGTTCTGGGTACCGCACATCAGAAAAGATGTGAAGGCCTTAGAAAGGGGGGAGAAGAGATTTACTAGAAGGATTCCAGGGATGAGGGACTTCAGTTATGTGGATAGACTGGAGAAGCTGGGTTGTTCTCCTTGGAACAGAGACAGTTGCGAGGAGATTTGATAGTGGTATTCAAAATTATGAAGGGAGAGAAACTATTTCCATTGCAGGAGATTCATCCTTCTCTTTCTCTCCCCTCCCAAACCCCCACCCCAGGTGTTGGCTCTGTGGTCCTTCTCTTTCTTCCTCTTCCCCCACCCCCCAACCCCCCAGCTGCTGTCTTCCCTACGCTTTGCCTCAACCGATCCCTCTTCTCCTTTAAGACCCTCCTTAAAACTCACCTTTTTGACCAGACATTTGGTCACCCCTTCTAATATCTCCTTCTTGGGCACAGTGCCCATTTTCCCTCACACCTCTGAAGGACCTTGGGATGTGGTGGTGGTGGTGATGATGGTTGTACTTACTCATTGTACTGTGACTTGCAATCTTTTGTTTGAACAAGTAAATATATTTGTGATTCATTCTGTTGAATCATCAATGTCTCCCAGTTTCAGGCCTGCCCATACAGCGGGCTTGGGTGCAGCTGTACCCGTCACTCTTATAAGTAGCCCAAAGGTCTTGGGTTCTAGGGTCTGCCCATACTGCCTGCTATCTAATTATACAATAGTGTAACCCAGCAGTGTAACAATAGAACTCCCTTTTGAACTGAACTGGATAGCCTGTTTTTAACTCTTGCGCTTCTATGAGCTTTCTGAAAGCGGACTGAAATACTTAGAGTCGAGGCCAGATGTGAACCATTAAGCTGCTTTATTTTAAAGACCGTAAATGAACGTACAAAATAACAAATGTAAACAGATCTCAGCTTCATCCACCCAACTACAGAACCCTCCTCGAATAAGAAAAATAATAAATTTGCCACACTATAACTGTTAACGGGCTCACATAACTCATCCTGGTCAGCCTTCGCTGGACCAGGCTTCCTTCCTACTCAGTTGGCTAGTTCTTGGCAGCATCCTTCCTTCTAGACAAATGAGTGGAAGGCAAAGCTTCTGACTCCTTCCCCATTCAAGAATTCATCAGCAGGCCTGTCAACCAAACTGACGATCCCTTCTCCCAAGAGTATATTATCAGCAGACATCTCTTGCTGTGCTTGCGTGAAAATGAAAATGCCCACTTCAATAATTGTGAACGTTACCAGGAAACTTATCTAACTTTCACTGTCTGAAACCCTCTGGCTCAGACACTTCATCTGAATTCTACACCACACTTCCCAGCTCTGCTGTTCTTTTAATTTGACCCCTTGAAATCTACATTTAACCTAATAGTAGCCTTTTTAACATAAATTACAACAAGATCTTCCCATGGAGGTGCAGTCAGAAATCCTGAAATGTAACTCTCTCCGAGAAGTAATTTAGCTTTGCCATCGTTTTGTTGCTAATTTCTGGATGGGTTCTTTCCAGTTGTGGATATGAGGTTCTTACCAGATCAGGAGTGTATGAACTAGGTAGTGGGTGAGCCCCTCCTTGCTTGAGGCATATTTCCATGAACAATCACCTGGAAAGAGATGATTGTTCGTGGAATCCCAACATGGCTTTTGGAAATAGAAGTCCTGTCTCAACAACGTAGTTGAATTTTCTGAAGAGGTGAAGAAGCTGATGGTCGCTCAGTTGATTTTGTATATCTTGATCTCCAGAAAGTCTTTGATAAAGTATTGCACAGATGGCAGTAAAGCAAGGTTACATCCTGTGGGATAAGTGGACAGAGTTGATACTTAGACAGTGAATTGGTTGCATTCTTGCAGAGGGTAGTAATTAATTGAAGCAGCTCTGCATCAGGTCCAGTCACTGGTAGAGTCCCACAGGTGTTGGGATTATTGTTCTTAATCATCGTCTTTGATGGAAGGTACCAGGGAAACAATTCTTCAATTTGCCAAGGACAAAAAGGTGCACACAGGAGTTGGGAATGTCAGTGGAATTAATGGACTACAGGTTGATCTGGATATAGAATCATAGAATCATAGAAGTTACAACATGGAAACAGGCCCTTCGGCCCAACATGTCCATGTCGCCCAGTTTATACCACTAAGCTAGTCCCAATTGCCTGCACTTGGCCCATATCCCTCTATACCCATCTTACCCATGTAACTGTCCAAATGCTTTTTAAAAGACAAAATTGTACCCGCCTCTACTACTGCCTCTGGCAGCTCGTTCCAGACACTCACCACCCTTTGAGTGAAAAAATTGCCCCTCTGGACCCTTTTGTATCTCTCCCCTCTCACCTTAAATCTATGCCCCCTCGTTATAGACTCCCCTACCTTTGGGAAAAGATTTTGACTATCTACCTTATCTATGCCCCTCATTATTTTATAGACTTCTATAAGATCACCCCTTAACCTCCTACTCTCCAGGGAAAAAAGTCCCAGTCTGTCTAACCTCTCCCTGTAAGTCAAACCATCAAGTCCCGGTAGCATCCTAGTAAATCTTTTCTGCACTCTTTCTAGTTTAATAATATCCTTTCTATAATAGGGTGACCAGAACTGTACACAGTACTCCAAGTGTGACCTCACCAATGCCCTGTACAACTTCAACAAGACATCCCAACTCCTGCATTCAATGTTCTGACCAATGAAACCAAGCATGCTGAATGCCTTCTTCACCACCCTATCCACCTGTGACTCCACTTTCAAGGAGCTATGAATCTGTACTCCCAGATCTCTTTGTTCTATAACTCTCCCCAACGCCCTACCATTAACGGAGTAGGTCCTGGCCCGATTCGATCTACCAAAATGCATCACCTCACATTTATCTAAATTAAACTCCGTCTGCCATTCATCGGCCCACTGGCCCAATTGATCAAGATCCCGTTGCAATCCCAGATAACCTTCTTCACTGTCCACAATGCCACCAATCTTGGTGTCATCTGCAAACTTACTAACCATGCCTCCTAAATTCTCATCCAAATCATTAATATAAATAACAAATAACAGCGGACCCAGCACCGATCCCTGAGGCACACCGCTGGACACAGGCATCCAGTTTGAAAAACAACCCTCTACAACCACCCTCTGTCTTCTGTCGTCAAGCCAATTTTGTATCCAATTGGCTACCTCACCTTGGATCCCATGAGATTTAACCTTATGTAACAACCTACCATGCGGTACCTTGTCAAATGCTTTGCTGAAGTCCATGTAGACCACGTCTACTGCACAGCCCTCATCTATCTTCTTGGTTACCCCTTCAAAAAACTCAATCAAATTCGTGAGACATGATTTTCCTCTCACAAAACCATGCTGACTGTTCCTAATCAGTCCCTGCCTCTCCAAATGCCCGTAGATCCTGTCCCTCAGAATACCCTCTAACAACATATTGCAGAAATGAGCCTATTCTGTTCTGGTGGTTGCTTATTTTCCTTCAGACAGCTTGAAAGCATGGAATTTGATCTTAAGTTTGTCTATTTCACACGTTTCAGGAAATTGAAGCACCTAAGTTTCACCTAAGGCAACTACCAATTCTTTTTGGTGTATTTTGTGCTGCTCGCTGAGTGGCAATGCTGAGAAAGGGCACATGTTCCATCAAATACTCAGCAGCTCCCGGCTCAGGTATGGCATAGGTGATGCAGAGTAAAGGGCTGGCCTCGAAAGGGAACCCTTCCTGCACCAGTGCATATGATATTTTTCCATTTCCCACAGCCAACCATCCTCTGGCCTCTGAGTGAGGTTGCCATTTAGCGTTGTTAGAGGCAGTTTTATTCTGGTGCAGAGTATCAAATGTGAGTACCTATTTTACACATGAAAGTCATCTAATGGACCTCAGCATTCTGTTGGTGGAACCCAGGATTGTCATTTCAGGAAGTCATTTGTTTTGTTCGGTAACAAACCTTTAGTCCGAGGTGTCTCACCTGCAGTCCCTGAGCCCTGGCAACTGTTCTGTTTGTCCTTGCATTTCTTACACGCTGCCTTATCCTTGCTTGGAGAGGGCTTTTTAATGTCGTTGTCTCATTGTTGAATCAATCCTAACTCAGGTCACCAAGATCCTGAGTTACATGCAAATTAATGGGAGCATGGATTTAACGTGTATGCCCCTCTTTCCCTCCCTCCCCAAGGATACATGGGCACTCATAAAGGGCTTAAACCGGGCAGTTAAAATCACCCTTAGGTCTCACATGCTGACATCCTGCAGGCTTCTGAGCAGGAGAGAAGAACATCTGGCGCGGACCTTTTTCTAATATGCAGACCAGGCTCCGATGATGTCATCGGGGGGCCAGCTGCTATTTTAACCGCAGCCCTTTGCGGGGAAGTGGAGTCGGGGCCAGAAGAGGCCCAAACAGCTGAGCCTTTTAACCTTTTTTTACTTTCCTTGTGGAGCCCAAAGGAGCAGGATGAAGCTCATGCTTTGAGCACTATCTGCAAGACAGCTCTGTGCAGTAAAGCATGTGTTGTTCTACTGCCTGGATTTGCCAAGCTGATGACCATTTCGATGCTGCAAGCTGAACACTGTCCTCATTTATCCCCTCATCTTCGGAACTCATGTTTATGTTCAGGTTGAAGGGATAGTATAATCTTCCTCATTCTTTCAATTTATTTCAATTTCCACAAACAAAGCTTCCTCCCTTCGCACCGTGTTGGTGTTTCCTCTGACCTGCTGTTATTGGAGCTTCTTATTTTATGTCTAATTCGTCCTTTTCAGAGAGCTGCGGTTCATATTGAGAGCCTGTGTAAGATGGGTAGGAAGAGCGCTACGTGTCCAGTTTGAGTCTTGTCTGGCATCAGATTGTAACGAGTAATGGCGGTGTTCAGCCCCTCTTTGGGTGACAGCTTGTTGTCTTTTTTTAATGGAGGCTAAAGTACTGAGGAAGAAGGGGGATCATAGCAAAGGTCAATAATCCAATATTTTCTGATGACTTTTTAGGAGGTTTAACTCCATATTGTTTCTGTCGTGTATTTTAATCAAGTGTAACTTCGTTTAAAATTCTTTTTCAGGTCACTATTCCCCAACGTACTCTCCAGCATGGATGCACTGAAATTAGATCTTCCAGAAAAGGTAAATGTTAATCCCTAATAAAGAATATAACAAAGAATATTCAGCATGGATTTCAAAAGAGAAGGTCATGCTTGACCAACCTTATTGAATTCTTTGAAGAAGTAAATGAAAGTGTAGATAAGGGTAATGCAGTAGATGTAATATATTTGGATTTTTAAAAGGCCTTCGATAAGGCACCGCATTGTAGACTCATGGCTAAGGTCAGAGCTTGTGGAGTCGGAACAGGTAGCAGAATGCATTGCAAGTTGGCTACAAAACAGAAAACAGAGAGTAGGGATTAAGCGTAGCTGCTCAGACTGGCAAAAAGTGGGAAGTGGTGTTCCACAAGGATTGGTGCTGGGACCACTGTTGTTAACCGTTTACGTAAATGATTTGCACTCGGGAATCAGAAGTACAATTTCAAAATTTGTGGACAACACCAAATTGAGGGTTATAGTTAATACTGAGGAGGACTGCGACAAAATACAGGAGGACATTAATAAACTTGCAGAATGGGCCTGTAAATGGCAAAAGAATTTCAGTATAGATAAGTGTGAGGTGGTACATTTTGGTGAAGAATAAGGAGGCCACATACTCCTTGGAGAATAAGAGTCTAAGTGGGGTAGAGGAGCAAAAGGATCCAAGGGTACAGATATACAAATTACTAAAAGTAGTGATGCAGGATAATAAGGCCATTTAAAAAAAAAGCAAACAAAGAACTGGGGTTCATTTCTAGGGAGAAAGAATTGAAAAGGGATGTGGGGGGGGCCCGATCTCTGCAGACAATGTTCTGTCATCAGGTTGTTTGGGATGGAACAGGGAGTAATGAATCGCTGCATGGCTTTTGAGTATATAAAATACAAGTTTAATTTTTTTTGTGCAAACAAATGAACAGGAGGAGGCTATTCAGCCCCTCGAGCCTGTTCCGCCATTAGTTCAATTAGTTCATGGTTGATCTGTATTTAACTCCATTTACCTACCTTGGTTCCGTAACCCTTAATACCCTTACCCAACAAAAATCTATCAATCTCAGTTTTCAAATGACCCCCAGCCTTAACAGCTTTTTGGGGCAGAGTTTTCCAGATTTCCACTCCCCTTTGTGTGAAGAAGTGCTTCCTCACATCACCCCTGAATGACCTAGATCTAATTTTAAGGTCGTGCCCGCTTGTTCTGGACTCCCCCACCAGAGGAAATAGTTTCTCTCTATCTACCCTATCAACTCCTTTAATCATCTTAAACAGATAAATTAGATCACCCTTTAATCTATATTCAAGGGAATACAAGCCTTGTCTATGCAACGTGTCCTCATAATTTAACCCGTTTAGTCCCGGTATCATTCTGGTGAATCTGCGCTGCACCCCATCCAAGGTTAATATATTCTTCCTGTGATGTGGTGACCTGAACTGAACACAGTATCTCTAGATGAGGTCCAACCAGAACTCTGTACAACTGTAACGTAATTTCCACCCCTTTGTATTCCAGCCCTCTTGAGAGATTTGACATCCTTGTACACAAAACATAGAAAGTTAACATGAAGGTACTGCAAGCAATTAGGAAGGCAAATGGTATGTTGCCCTTTTTTGCAATGGGGTTGGAGTACAAGAGTAAGGAAGTCCTGCTACAATTGTACAAGGCTTTGGTGAGACCACACCCGGAGTACTGTGTACAGTTTTGGTCTCCTTACCTAAGGAAGGATATTCTTGCCTTAGAGGAAGTGCAACGGAGGTTCACTAGATTGATTCCTGGAATGAGAGGGTTGTTCTATGAGGAGAGATTGAGTAAAATGGGCCTATACTCTCAGAAGTTTAGAAGAATGAGTGGGGATCTCATTGAAACATATAATATTCTTTGACGGCTTGACAGGGTCGATGCTGAGAGGCTATTTCCCCTGGCTGGAGAGTCTTTTCCCAATCTCAGTCCTAAATGGCCTACCCTGTATCCTGAGACTGTGTCCCCTTGTTCTGGACCCCCCAGCCAGGGGAAACATACTCCCTGCATCCAGTCTGTCTAGCCCTGTCAGAATTTTATATGTTTCAATGAGATCCCCTCTCGTTCTTCTAAACTCGAGTGATTACAGGCCGAGTCGACCCAATCTCTCCTCATACGACAGTCCTGCCATCCCAGGAATCAGTCTGGTGACTATTCGCTGTACTCCCTCCATGGCAAGTACATCCTTTCTTAGGTAAAGAGACCAAAACTGCACACAATACTCCAGGTGTGGTCTCACCAAAGCCCTGTATAATTGCAGTAAGACATCCTTGCTCCTGTACTCAAATCCTCTTGCAATGAAGGCCAACATACCATTTGTCTTCCTAACTACTTTCTGTACCTGCATGTTTGCTTTCAGTGACTGATGTACAAGGACACCCAGGTCCCTTTGTACATCAACATTTCCCAATCTATCACCGTTTAAATAATACTCTGCCTTTCTATTTTTCCTTCCAAAGTGGATAACTTCACATTTATCCACATTATACTGCATCTGCCATGTATTTGCCCACTCACTCAGCTTGTCTAAATTGCCTTGAAGCCTCTTTGCATCCTCCTCACAACTCACAATCCCATCTAGTTTTGTGTCATCAGCAAACTTGGAAATATTACATTTGGTTCCCTGATCCAAATCATTGATATATATTGTGAATAGCTGGGGCTCAAGCACTGATCCCTGCGGTACCCCACTAGTCACTGCCTGCTACCCCGAAAAAGACCCATTTATTCCTACTCTCTTTAACCAATGCCAGTATATTTCCCCCAATCCCATGTGCTTTAATTTTGCACACTAATCTCTTATGTGGGACTTTATCAAAGGCCTTCTGAAAATCCAAATAAACCACATCCACTGGTTCTCCCTTATCTATTCTACCAGTTACATCCTCAAAAAACTCCAGTAGGTTTGTCAAACATGATTTCCCTTTCATAAATCCATGTTGACTTTGTCCAATCCCGTTGATATTTTCTAAGTTTCCTTTAATCACATCCTTTATAATAGACTCTAGCATTTTCCCTACTACTGATGTTAGGCTAACCGGTCTGTAGTTCCCTGTTTTCTCTCCCTCCTTTTTTAAATAGTAGGGTCATATTTGCCACCCTCCAATCTGCAGGAACTGTTCCATAATCTATAGAATTTTGGAAGATGACAACTAATGCATCCACTATTTCCATGGCTACCTCTTTTAGTACTCTGGGATGCAGATTATCAGGCCCTGGGGATTTATCGACTTTCAGTCCTATTAATTTCTCCAGCACCTTTTTTTTACTAATACTAATTTCCTTTCATTCCTCCTTCACTAGTCCTTTGGTTCCCTAGCATTTCTCCCTCATCTGGACATCCAGCTTCCCCTTAAAGGCATCAATTTTATTCGCCTCAACTACTCCATCCACATTCTTATCACCCTTTGGGTAAAGAAGTTTCTCCTGAATTCCCAATTGGATTTATTGGTGACTATCTTATGGGAGGTTAGGGAGGAAATTGCGGGTCCCCTAGCAGAGATATTTGAATCATCCACCGCTACAGGTGAGGTGCCTGAAGATTGCAAATGTTGTGCCTTTGTTTAAGAAGGGCGGCAGGGAAAAGCCTGGGAACTACAGACCAGTGAGCCTGACATCTGTAGTGGGTAAGTTGTTAGAGGGTATTCTGAGGGACAGAATCTACAGGCATTTGGAGAGGCAGGGACTAATTAGGAACAGTCAGCATGGTTTTGTGAGAGGAAAATCATGTCTCACGAATTTGATTGAGTTTTTTGAAGGGGTAACCAAGAAGATAGATGAGGGCTGTGCAGTAGACGTGGTCTACATGGACTTCAGCAAAGCATTTGACAAGGTACCGCATGGTAGGTTGTTACATAAGGTTAAATCTCATGGGATCCAAGGTGAGGTAGCCAATTGGATACAAAATTGGCTTGACGACAGAAGACAGAGGGTGGTTGTCGAGGGTTGTTTTTCAAACTGGATGCCTGTGTCCAGCGGTGTGCCTCAGGGATCGGTGCTGGGTCCGCTGTTATTTGTTATTTATATTAATGATTTGGATGAGAATTTAGGAGGCATGGTTAGTAAGTTTGCAGATGACACCAAGATTGGTGGCATTGTGGACAGTGAAGAAGGTTATCTAGGATTGCAACGGGATCTTGATAAATTGGGCCAGTGGGCCGATGAATGGCAGATGGAGTTTAATTTAGATAAATGTGAGGTGATGCATTTTGGTAGATCGAATCGGGCCAGGACCTACTCCGTTAATGGTAGGGCGTTGGGGAGAGTTATAGAACAAAGAGATCTAGGAGTACAGATTCATAGCTCCTTGAAAGTGGAGTCACAGGTGGATAGGGTGGTGAAGAAGGCATTCAGCATGCTTGGTTTCATTGGTCAGAACATTGAATGCAGGAGTTGGGATGTCTTGTTGAAGTTGTACAGGGCATTGGTGAGGCCACACTTGGAGTACTGTGTACAGTTCTGGTCACCCTATTATAGAAAGGATATTATTAAACTAGAAAGAGTGCAGAAAAGATTTACTAGGATGCTACCGGGACTTGATGGTTTGACTTACAGGGAGAGGTTAGACAGACTGGGACTTTATTCCCTGGAGAGTAGGAGGTTAAGGGGTGATCTTATAGAAGTCTATAAAATAATGAGGGGCATAGATAAGGTCGATAGTCAAAATCTTTTCCCAAAGGTAGGGGAGTCTATAACGAGGGGGCACAGATTTAAGGTGAGAGGGGAGAGATACAAAAGGATCCAGAGGGGCAATTTTTTCACTCAAAGGGTGGTGAGTGTCTGGAACGAGCTGCCAGAGGCAGTAGTAGAGGCGGGTACAATTTTGTCTTTTAAAAAGCATTTGGACAGTTACATGGGGAAGATGGGTATCGAGGGATATGGGCCAAGTGCAGGCAATTGGGACTAGCTTAGTGGTATAAACTGGGCGACATGGACATGTTGGGCCGAAGGGCCTGTTTCCATGTTGTAACTTCTATGATTCTATGATTCTATCTTATATTTATAGCCCCTAAGAAGCAGAAACATGCTGGTGCAACCTGTGCCCGGGGCGGCCAGCGACCAGCAACCTGTGCCCGGGGCGGCCAGCGACCAGCAACCTGTGCCCGGGGCAGCCAGTGGCCGGGATTCTGTGGATAGATTGCAAACAACAGCATTTCTCAGTAAAATAACCACCAGGGTTCGTCGAACAGCTGTCATTCCTTCTCTGTTGGCTGATCAGGGCCAATTCAATGAACGAAGCAATTCCTTATTTTATCACTATAAATGAGGCACACCTTACTTTTCTTGAAAGCTTAATATTCCGTTCCAAATGTTATTTTTGACCACTTGCTATTACCGTTCTTGTAAGGGTGTTTCATTTATTTTTATTTGTCTTCTACTAGGTCATAAAAAAAACGCCTCAAAAGTGACCAGAGCTGTGAGTCCTACTGTCCCAGAAAACTACCAGAGAGATAACCAGACCCTGCTACTGCAGGTATGTACTGTCCTCACTGTGTGACCCAGACCCTGCTACTGCAGGTACGTACTGTCCCCACACAGTGTGACCCAGACCCTGCTACTGCAGGTACGTACTGTCCCCACACAGTGTGACCCAGACCCTGCTACTGCAGGTACGTACTGTCCTCACTGTGTGACCCAGACCCTGCTACCGCAGGTACGTTCTGTCACCATACAGTGTGACCCAGACCCTAGCTACCGCAGGTACATACTGTCACCAGTGTGACCCAGACCCTGCTACTGCAGGTACGTACTGTCCTCACAGTGTGACCCAGACCCTGCTACCGCAGGTACGTTCTGTCACCATACAGTGCAACCCAGACCCTGCTACTGCAGGTACGTACTGTCACCATACAGTGTGACCCAGACCCTGCAACTGCAGGTACGTACTGTCCTCGCGCAGTGTGACCCAGACCCTGCTACTGCAGGTACGTACTGTCACCATACAGTGTGACCCAGACCCTGCTACTGCAGGTACGTACTGTCCTCACAGTGTGACCCAGACCCTGCTACTGCAGGTACGTACTGTCCTCGCGCAGTGTGACCCAGACCCTGCTACTGCAGGTACGTACTGTCACCATACAGTGTGACTCAGACCCTGCAACTGCAGGTACATACTGTCACCATACAGTGTGACCCAGACCCTGCTACTGCAGGTACGTACTGTCCTCACAGTGTGACCCAGACCCTGCTACTGCAGGTATGTACTGTCACCATACAATGTGACCCAGGCCCTGTTACTGCAGGTAAGTACTGTCACCATACAGTGTGACCCAGACCCTGCAACTGCAGGTACGTACTGTCCTCACAGTGTGACCCAGACCCTGCTACCGCAGGTACGTACTGTCCTCACGCAGTGTGACCCAGACCCTGCTACTGCAGGTACGTACTGTCCCCACACTGTGTGACCCAGACCCTGCTACTGCAGGTACGTACTGTCCTCGCGCAGTGTGACCCAGACCTTGCTAGTGTTACACCAAAAATGGTTGTAGCTTTGATTAAACCCATGGTCTTGCAGTTGTTTCTCATTTCCATCACACTGAGGGTTTCCAATGACCCAAATTGACAGTACGCTGGGTAAAACCAGCCTCAAGTACAGTAATACTGCCAATCTCCAGGGAGTCGGGTTTCATAGTTTTACAGAACAATTTAATATTCAGTGTGCAGGTAGTGGAAATATGAATTGAGGTTAAGGTTGGCTAATTGAAGGCTGTCAGCCTTTCACTCATTCAATACCCCGGCCTGGCCCGCGCTCAGCGCACCATCTCGCCCCTGCCATGGTTGTCGTGGGCTGCTGCAGTGGTTTTGTAGGAAAAGATTTGAGCAGTGTGCCGCTATTTGGAACAGCTAGTCCTATGTGCCAAGGTTTTCCACGTTTAGCAGTCTGTGCAGTGTGCATGGTTTATTGCTGACTTGCAGCAGCTATCTTTGGTGTTGGTATTGCTGCTTATTGTTTGCTTTTCTTGTTCCCTCTCTCACCTCCTCAAGGTTGAGGCCTTGCAGTCGCAGTTACAGGAGCAGACACAACTGGCGAAAGAGCAAATTGATGCGTTGCTGGAAGATCGAAGGATTCGTGTGGAGGAGGCCCATGTGCAGCATGAACGGGATAAAGACAAAATCAGAACTCTCGCAGACAAGTAAGTTAATGCAGTGTTCAACAACCAATAATTGCTGTGAATCACTGCTTGATATCTGCCCCTTGTATATGGTCTGCCGCAGGTTTAGCACCAGGACAGGGGCCACCTAAATTGGTGGTGTGATGTAGAAGGATGAGGGGGTCACAGCCAGGATGCCTAGTGTGCAGAGTTCCTGGATGTTCAGCCTGTTATGGACGAGCCACCCCAGGCCACTGCCGCGTACTTGCTGGCGTCAAGCTGACCATAGGCTGAGTCCTGAGGGAGCGAGATTACTTCATGCCCTATTCAGGAAATGCACCAGGACAGTAACTCGGGAATGAAGGAGTGTGGGCATTCCATCTTAAAACAAAGCGTCCAGCTTATTGTGCAGATTTTTATGGGTCGTGGGTAACATCATTACATAAAAGAGTAACTGAAAGGTAGAAAAAGCCAGCCTGTTGTTGATTCTGCACCCTCTGCACACCGTGAGTACAACCCTGCCCAGCCCAGCTCTGCAAGTCTATAAGTTAAACCGGGGCCCAGAGCTCGTGGATGGGCCCTGCGGGCTGGCAGTCTCCTCTTGCATTGCAGTAAGTGAAATGAAAAGCAAAGGTGACCTCAAGGAATCTGCAGAGAGAAAGCGGGAATCGCTACAATTATTTTACAATGGGTATGTAATTGGTTGACTGATAGAACCCAACGACTGGTGGTATAGGGATTGTTATCAGCCTGGGACAGTGTTACCAGTTGGGTCCCAAAGGGGTCTGTTTTGGGACCTCTTTTGTTTAATATCCTCATAGATAATCTGGAGTTAGGGGTCACAAGCATTTAAATTTTCAGATGATACAAAGCTAATGAAGGTGGTAAACTACAAAGCTGATCAGGATAAGCTAGAGGAGGATTTGAACATAGTTGGGAATTGGGCAGACAGGTGGCAGATAAAATTCAATATAGGGAAATGCAAAGGCTATGGGCCCCGACAACATCCCGGCTGTAGTGCTGAAGTCTTGTGCTCCAAAACTAGCTACGCCTCTAGTCAAGCTGTTCCAGTACAGCTACAACACTGGCATATACCCGACAATGTGGAAAATTGCCGAGGTATGTCCTGTCCACAAAAAGCAGGACGGATCCAATCTGGACAATTACGGCCCCATCAGTCTACTCTCAATCATCAGCAAAGTGATGGAAGGTGTCGTCGACAGTGTTGTCAAGCGGCACTTACTCACCTATAACCTGCTCACCGATGCTCAGTTTGGGTTCCACCAGGACCACTCGGCTCCAGACCTCATTACAGCCTTGGTCCAAAAATGGACAAAAGAGCTGAATTCCAGAGGTGAGGTGAGAGTGACTGCACTTGACATCAAGGTAGCATTTGACCAAGTGTGGCACCAAGGAACCCTAGTAAAATTGAAGTCAATGGGAATCGGGGGGAAAACTCTCCAGTGGCTGGAGTCATACCGAGCACAAAGGAAGATGGTAGTGGTTGTTGGAGGCCAATCATCTCAGCCCCAGGGCATTGCTGCAGGTGTTCCTCAGGGCAGTGTCCTAGGCCCAACCATCTTCAGCTGCTTCATCAATGACCTTCCCTCCATCATAAGGTCAGAAATGGGGATGTTCGCTGATGATTACACAGTGTTCAGTTCCATTCGCAACCCCTGAAATAATGAATCAGTCCGAGCCCACATGCAGTAAGACCTGGACAACATCCAGGCTTCGGCTGATAAGTGACAAGTAACATTCGCGCCAGACAAGTGCCAGGCAATGACCATCTCCAACAAGAGAGAATTTAACCACCTCCCTTTGACATTCAACGGCATTACCATCGCCGAATCCCCCACCATCAACATCCTGGGGGACACCATTGACCAGAAACTTAACTGGACCAGCCATATAAATACTGTGGCGACAAGAGCAGGTCAGAGGCTGGGTATTCTGCGGCGAGTGACTCAGCTCCTGACTCCCCAAAGCCTTTCCACCATCTACAAGGCACAAGTCAGGAGTCTGATGGAATACTCTCCACTTGCTTGGATGAGTGCAGCTCCAACAACCTTCAAGAAGCTCGACACCATCCAGGACAAAGCAGCCCGCTTGATTGGCACCCCATCCACCACCTGAAACATTCACTCCTTTCACCACCGGCGCACTGTGGCTGCAGTGTGCACCATCCACAGGATGCACTGCAGCAACTCGCCAAGGCTTCTTTGACAACACCTCCCAAACCCGCGACCTCTACCACCTAGAAGGATAAGAGCAGCAGATACATGGGAACGACACCACCTGCACGTTCCCCTCCAAGTCGCACGCCATCCCGACTTGGAAATATATCGCCGTTCCTTCATCGTCGCTGGGTCAAAATCCTGGAACTCCCTTCCAAACAGCAATGTGGGAGAAACTTCACCACACGGACTGCAGTGGTTCAAGAAGGCGTCTCAGCACCACCTTCTCGAGGGCAATTAGGGATGGGCAATGAATACTGGCCTTGCCAGTGACGCCCACATCCCACGAATGAATAAACAAAAAAGTGCTTCACATGGGGACAAAAAATTAAGGAAGGGACTATTATTTAAATGGAAAGAAATTAATATGCATGGAAAATGAAAGAGATCTGGGGATTCTGATTGACAATAAATTGAAGCTATTATTACAATGCTTGGCGTAATGAGTAAAGCAAATCAGATGTTGGAATGTATTGAAATGTCAATAATGAGCCGAAATAGTGAGATAATCCTTCCACTTTATGAATGATTGGTGCGACTGTACAGTTCTGGTCACCACAACACTGAAAAGATATTGCAGCTATTGAAAAGATACAGAGGAGAGCAACCAGATGGATTTATGGGATGGAGGAATTGGATTATGAGGAGTGATTATGTAAATTGGCCATGTTCTCACTGGAAAAGAGAAGATTGAGAGGTGATGTGATATTGCTGTTTTTAGGATTCTAAAGGGACTAGATAATATAGTCCATGACATGCTATTTTACCTTGAGTGCACTGGATACAGCAAAGGCTATGAGCCCCGACCACATCCCGGCTGTAGTGCTGGAGAATTGTGCTCCAGAACTAGCCGCGCCTCTAGCCAAGCTGTTCCAGCGCAGCTACAACACTGGCATCTACCCGACAATGTGAAAAATTGCCCAGGCATGTCCTGTCCACAAAAAGCAGGACAAATCCAATCCGGCCAATTACCGCCCCATCATTCTACTCTCAATCATCAGCAAAGTGATGGAAGGTGTCGTCAAAAGTGCTATCAAGCGGCACTTACTCACCAATAACCTGCTCACCGATGCTCAGTTTGGGTTCCGCCAGGACTACTCGGCTCCAGACCTCATTACAGCCTTGGTCCAAACATGGACAAAAGAGCTGAATTCCAGAGGTGAGGTGAAAGTGACTGCCCTTGACATCAAGGCAGCATTTGATCGAGTGTGGCACCAAGGAGCCCTAGTAAAATTAAAGTCAATGGGAATCAGGGGGAAAACTCCAGTGGCTGGAGTCATACCGAGCACAAAGGAAGATGATAGTGGTTGTTGGAGGCCAATCAGCCCCGGTGCATTGCTGCAGGAGTTCCTCAGGGCAGTGTCCTAGGCCCAACCATCTTCAACTGCTTCATCAATGACCTTCCCTCCATCATAAGATCAGAAATGGGGATGTTTGCTGATGATTGCAGAGTGTTCAGTTCCATTCGCAACTCCTCAGATAATGATGCAGTCCGTGCCCGCATGCAGCAAGACCTGGACAACATCCAGGCTTGGGCTGATAAGTGGCAAATAGCATTCGCGCCAGACAAGTGTCAGGCAATCTCCATCTCCATCTCCATCTCCAACAAGAGAGAGAGTCTAACTACCTCCCCTTGACATTCAACGGCATTACTATTGCCGAATCCCCCACCATCAACATCCTGGGGGTCACCATTGACCAGAAACTTAACTGGACCAGCCACATAAATACTGTGGCTACAAGAGCAGATCAGAGGCTGGGCATTCTGTGGCGAGTGACTCACCTCCTGACTCCCCACATCCTTTCCACCAGTCAAGGCACAAGTCAGGAGTGTGATGGAATACTCTCCACTTACCTGGATGAGTGCAGCTCCAACAACCTTCAAGAAGCTCGTCAACATCCAGGACAAAGCAGCCCGCTTGATTGGCACCCCATCCACCACCCTAAACATTCACTCCTTTCACCACCGGCGCACTGTGGCTGCAGTGTGTACCATCTACAGGATGCACTGCAGCAACTCGCCAAGGCCTCTTCGACAGCACCTCCCAAACCCACGACCTCTACCACCTAGAAGGCAGCAGGCACATGGGAACAACACCACCTGCACGTCACATACCATCCCGACTTGGAAATATATCACCATTCCTTCATCGTCGCTGGATCAAAATCCTGGAACTCCCTACCAAACAGCACTGTGGGAGAACCTTCACCACACGGACTGCAGCGGTTCAAGAAGGCAGCTCATTACCACCTTCTCAAGGGCAATTAGGGATGGGCAATAAATGCTGGCCTTGCCAGCGATGCCCACATTCCGTGAACGAATAATAAAAAATAATAGAACCAGAGAACATGGCCTGCTGTTGAAGGGGAGGTAAATTCTAAAGTAATCTGCCGAAACAATATTTCAAGGAGTGAGTCAATGGAACAGTCTTCCTATGGAGATGGTGGAAGCAGTTGATTCATTCAAATGCAAATGAGATAAATTACTCGTTTCCTATATCCAAGGCATGATGTATGGTAAGTGTTGCAAGCTTGGTAGGAACAGGTGACTTTGGACCTATGGTTCCCAAAGCTTTCCACTATTGGGAGTTTTCCTCGCCTCATGCCTGGGTCTGTTGTAGACTAATTGATAGAGATTGATTACTATGATTAGTCAATGACTCCATTATCATTGTATCAGGCGACTGCCATGATGGTACTAGATGGGCCATGGCCTTTTTTGACCCGCTCCCTGGATGTGTCCTGGAGGGCCACGTGCAGGAAATGCCTCCAGTTGCTCGAGCTCAAGCTGAGGGTTTCTGAGCTCAAGGGGCAACTTGAGTCACTGCAGAGCATAAGGGAGGCTGAAGGTTTCCTGGATTGTTTGTTCCCAGGAGGTGCTCACCCTGCAGCCATAGAGGGTTCAGGATAGCAAGTGGGTGGCCGTCCGAAAGGGTAGGAAGAGGCACGGAATCTTCTGGGTGTGTGGCACTCTCAAACCGGTATTCAGCAGTGAATACCAGTGAGGGTGACGATACCCCGAAGGAGTGTAGTCCTGAGCCTGGCACCGTAGGGCAAAGGACTGCACAGTGAAGTGTAGAAATGCAGTAGTCAGGTGGACAGGAAGGCGTTTCTGTGATAGCCAACGTAAGTCCCGTATGGTGTGTTGCCAGGGTAAAGGACATCATGGAGAGGGCGCAGAACATTCTGTGGGGGGAAGGGGAACAGCCAGAAGTCGTGGTCCATGTGGGAACCAACGACATAGGAAAGAAAGGGGATGAGGTCCTGCGGTCAGTTTCAGGAGCTAGGGAAGACGTTATAAAACAGCACCTCAAAGGTAGTAATCTCTGGATTGCTCTCAGTGCCATGTGCTAGTGAGTACGGAAATAGGAAGATAAAGCAGGTTAATGCCTGGCTAGAGACATGGTGCAGGAGGGAGGGCTTCAGATTCTTGGGGCATTGGGACCAGTTTTGGGACCTGTTCAAGACAGAGCTGGGACCAATGTCCTCGTGGGGAGGTTTACTGGTGCTGTGGGGGAGGGTTTAAACTAATTTGGCAGGGCGACGGGCACCAGGATGTAGCATTGGAAAGGAGAAATAAGGTGCACAAAGGATTGCGAGAGACATAGCACTCGAGTAAGAAATAGTACAGTATTAGGTGGGATGAGACTATGGTCCAAGATCGGTTTACAGTGCATGTGTGCAAACACATGAAACATGGTAAATAAGGTTGGTGAGCTGCAGGCGCAGATAGCCACATGGGTATATGACGTAGTGGCAATAACGGGCACCTGGCTCAAAAAAGGGCAGGATTGGGTACCAAATATTCCTGGATACATGGGGGGTGCTTTTAACCCCCAAGAACGGGTGGGTTGAGGGCGGGTGGGAGTTGAAAATAGTTCTTTTTTGGGTTGTGACCACAACCCGGCTTCACTTCTGGGTTTAAGGTGGATGGTAAAAGTCCAGGTTTCCCACTGGGAATGCAAAGTCCAAAAGTTTTGCGGTTGTGACCCAAAAACAACTATTTTCAACTCCCATCCACTGTCAACCCACCCATTCTTGGGGGTTAAAATGACCCTCAAGGTGTTCAGGGAGGATAGGGAAGGGAAAAAAGGAGGTGGAGGGGTGGCAGTATTGATAAAGGAGAATATTGTCGTGCTGGAGAGAGAGGACGTCCTGGAGGGGTCAAGGACAGAATCCATTTGGCTAGAGTTAAGAAACAATAGAGGTGCCATTACACTACTGGGCGTATTCTATATTCCACCAAGTGGTGGGAAGGAGATAGAGGAGCAAATTTTCAGGGAAATTACAGAGAGGTGCAAGAACTATAGAGTAGTGATAATGGGGGACTTCAAATATCCTAATATGGACTGGGATAGTAATAGTGTAAAAACAAAAAGGGGGAGTAATTTCTGAAATGTGTTCAGGAGAACTTTCTTGATCAGTATGTTTCCGGCCCAACGAGGAAGGAGGCATTGCTGGATCTAGTTCTGGGGAATGAGGTGAGTCAAGTAGAGCAAGTGTCAGTGGGGGGAACATTTAGGGAACAGTGATCATAGTATTATAATTGTAAACAATTTTACAACACCAAGTTATAGTCCAGCAATTTTATTTTAAATTCACAAGCTTTCGGAGGCTTCCCCCTTCGTCAGGTGAACGATGTGAAATTTCACATCATTCACCTGACGAAGGGGGAAGCCTCCGAAAGCTTGTGAATTTAAAATAAAATTGCTGGACTATAACTTGGTGTTGTAAAATTGTTTACAATTGTCAACCCCAGTCCATCACCGGCATCTCCACATCATAGTATTATAAGGTTTAGATCAGTTATGGAAAAGGACAAGGAGCAATCTAGAGTAAATTGGAATCAAAGATTGGCAGGCAAAACTGTAATCGAGCAATGGGCGGCCTTCAAAGCGGAGATGGTTCGGATACAGTCTAGGTACATTTCCACGAGGGTGAAAGGTAGGGCAACTAAAGCCAGTGCTCCCTGGATGATGAAAGAGATAGAGAGTAAGATGAAGCAGAGAAAGGGGGCGTATGACAGATGTGAGGTTGATAATACAAGTGAGAACCAGGCTGAATATAGAAAGTTCAGAGGGGAAGTGAAAAAGAAAATAAGAGGGGCAAAAAGAGAGTATGAGAATAGACTGGCGGCTAACATAAAAGGGAATCCAAAGGTCTTCTACAGGCATATAAACAGTAAACGGGTAGTAAGAGCAGGGATGGGGCCGATTAGGAACCAAAAAGCAGATCTACACATGGAGGCAGAGGGGATGACTGAGGTACTAACAGTACTTTGGATTTGTGTTTACCATGGAAGAAGATGCTGCCAAAGTTACAGAAAAAGAGGAGGTAGTTGAGATACTGGATGGGCTAAAAATTGATAACGAGTAGGTACTAGAAAGGCTGGCTGTACTTAAAGTAGATGAATCACCCGGTCCAGATGGGATGCATCCAAGGTTGCTGAGGGAAATAAGGGTGGAAATTGCGGAGGTACTGGCCATAATCTTCCAATCCTCCTTAGATACAGGGGTGATGCCAGAGAACTGGAGAATTGCAAATGTTACACCCTTGTTCAAAAAAGATTCACTGGGTTCAGTAAATATGTTCCCACAAAGAAAAAGTGGGACTCCCAAATCTAGAGCCCCCTGGATGACAAGGAGCATATAGGGTAAGATAAGGCAAAAAAGGGAAGCTTATGTCAGACACCAAGAGCTCAATACTACAGAAAGCCTAGAGGAGTATAGAAAGTGCAGGGGTGAAATTAAAAAGGAAATTCAGAAAGCAAAGAGAGGGCATGAAAAAATACTGGCAAGTAAAATTGAGGAAAACCCAAAAATATTTAATAAGTACATAAAGAGCAAGAGGATAACTAAGGAGAGAGTAGGGCCTCTTAGAGACCAAAAAGGTAATTTATGAGTGGAGGCGGAAGATGTGGGTTTGGTTCACAATGAATACTTTGCGCCTGTTTCACAAAAGAGGGAGACGATGCAAAAATTGTAATTAAGGAGGAGTGTGAAATATTGGATGGGATAAACATAGTGAGAGAGGAAGTATTAAGGGGTTTAGCATCTTTGAAAGTAGATAAATCGCCAGGCCCGGATGAAATGTATCCCAGGCTGTTAAGAAAAGCAATGGAGGAAATGGCGGAGGCTCTGACCATTATTTTCCAATCCTCCCTGGCTACAGGCGTGGTTCCAGAGAATTGGAGGACTGCTAACGTTGTACCGTTGTTTAAAAAGGGAGAAAGAGATAGACCGAGTAATTACAGGCCAGTCAGTCTAACCTCGGTGGTGAGCAAATTATTGAAATCAATTCTGAGGAACAGCATAAATCGACATTGAGAAAGGCACGGGTTGATCAAGGACAGTCAGCATGGATTTGTTAAGGGAAGGTCGTGTCTGACTAACTTGGTTGAATTTTTTGAGGAGGTAACAAGGGGGTTCGATGAGGGTAACACGTTTGATGTAGCCTATATGGATTTTAGCAAGGCTTTTGACAAGGTCCCACATGGCAGACTGGTCAAAAAAGTAAAAGCCCATGGAATCCAATTGAAAATGGCTAGTTGGATCCAAATTGGCTCAGTGGCAGGAACAAACGGTAATTTGTGACTGGAAGGCTGTTTCCAATGGGGTCCCGCAAGGCTCAGTACCTGGTCCTTTGCTTTTTGTGGTATATATTAATGATTTGGACTTGAATGTGGGGGGCTTGATCAAGAAGTTTGCAGATGATACAAAAATTGGCCGTGTGGCTGATAGTGAGGAGGAAAGCTATAGACTGCAGGAAGATATCAATGGACTGGTCAGGTGAGCAGAAAAGCAGCAAATGGAATTCAATTCAGAGAAGTGTGAGGTAATGCATTTGGGGAGGGCAAACAAGACAAGGGTGTACACAATAAATGGGAGGATACTGAGAGGTGTTGAGGAACAGAGGGACCTTGGAGTGCATGTCCACAGATCCCTGAAGGTAGCAGGACAGGTAGATAAGGTGGTTAAGAAGGCATATGGGATACTTTCCTTTTTTAGCCGAGGCAAAGAATATAAGAGCAGGGAGGTTATGCTAGAACTGGATAAAACATTGGTTAGGCCACAGCTTGAGTACTGCGTATAGTTCTGGTCACCATATTGTAGGAAAGATGTGATTGCACTAGAGAGGGTATAGAGGAGATTTACGAAGATGTTGCTCGTGCTGCAGAATTTTAGCTATGAGAAAAGATTTGATAGGCTGGGATTGTTTTCTTTGGAACAAAGGAGGCTGAGGGGAGATTTAATTGAGTTATATAAAATAATGAGGGGCCTAGATAGAGTGGATAGGGAGGACCTATTGCCCTTAGCAGAGGGGTCAGTGACCAGGGGGTATAGATTTAAAGTAATTGGTAGAAGGATTAGAGCTGAGAAGAAATTTTTTCACACAGTGTGACGGGGGTCTGGAACTAACTGCCTGATAGGGTGGTAGAGGCAGAAACCCTCAATTAATTTAAAAAGTACTTGGATGTGCACTTGAAGTGCCTTGAGCGACAGGGCTACGGACCAAGTGCTGGAAAGTGGGATTAAGCTGGATCGCTCTTTTTCGGCCAGCACGGACACGATGGACCGAATGGCCTCCTTCTGTGCTATAACTTTCTATGATTCTAAGGATAAAACCGGCAACTACAGGCCAGTCAGTTTAACCTCAGTGGTGGGGAAGCTTAGAATCATAGAAGGTTACAGCACGGAAGGAGGCCATTCGGCCCATTGAGTCCGCGCCGGCTCCATGCATGAGCAATCCAGCTAGTCCCACTATCCCCGTAGCCCTGCACATTTTTTTGGTTTCAAGTACTTATCCAGTTCCCTTTTGAAAGGCCATGACTGAACCTGCCTCCACCACTCCCTCGGGCAGTACATTCCAGATCCTAACCACTCGCTGTGTAAAAAGGTTTTTCCTCATGTCACCTTTGGTTCTTTTGCCAATCGCCTTAAATTTATGCCCTCTGGTTCTTGACCCTTCCGTCAATGGGAGCAGTTTCTCTCTATCTACTCTGTCTAGACCCTTCATGATTTTGAATACCTCCATCAAATCTCCTCTCAACTTTCTCTGTTCCAAGGAGAACAATCCCAGCTTCTCCAGTCTATCCATGTAATTGAAGTCCCTTATCCCTGGAATCATTCTAGTAAATCTCCTCTGCACCCTCTCTTAAGGCCTTCACATCCTTCCTAAAGTGCGGTGCCCAGAACTGGGCATAATACTTCAGAAGGCTGGAAATTATAGGCCAGTTAGCTTAACATCTGTGGTGGGTAAAATTTTGGAGTCTATTATTAAGGAGACAGTAACGGAACATTTAGATAAGCATAATTTAATAGGACAAAGTCAGCATGGCTTTATGAAGGGGAAGTCATGTCTGACAAATTTGCTTGAGTTCTTCGAGGATATAACGTATAGGGTGGATAAAGGGGAACCAGTGGACGTAGTGTATTTAGACTTCCAGAAGGCATTCGACAAGGTGCCACATAAAAGATTATTACTTAAGATAAAAAATCACAGGATTGGGGGTAATATTCTGGCATGGGTGGAGGATTGGTTATCGAACAGGAAGCAGAGAGTTGGGATAAATGGTTCATTTTCGGACTGGCAACCAGTAACCAGTGGTGTTCCACAGGGGTCGGTGCTGGGTCCCCAACTCTTTACAATCTATATTAACGATTTGGAGGAGGGGACCGAGTGCAACATATCAAAATTTGCAGATGATACAAAGATGGGAGGGAAAGTAGAGAGTGAGGAGGACATAAAAAACCTGCAAGGGGATATAGACAGGCTGGGTGAGTGGGCGGAGATTTGGCAGATGCAATATAATATTGGAAAATGTGAGGTTATGCACTTTGGCAGGAAAAATCAGAGAGCAAGTTATTTTCTTAATGGCGAGAGACTGGAAAGTACTGCAGTACAAAGGGATCTGGGGGTCCTAGTGCAAGAAAATCAAAAAGTTGGTATGCAGGTGCAGCAGGTGATCAAGAAAGCCAACGGAATGTTGGCTTTTATTGCTAGGGGGATAGAATATAAAAACAAGGAGGTATTGCTGCAGTTATATAAGGTATTGGTGAGACCGCACCTGGAATACTGCATACAGTTTTGGTCTCCATACTTAAGAAAAGACATACTTGCTCTCGAGGCAGTACAAAGAAGGTTCACTCGGTTAATCCCGGGGATGAGGGGGCGGACATATGAGGAGAGGTTGAGTAGATTGGGACTCTACTCATTGGAGTTCAGAAGAATGAGAGGCGATCTTATTGAAACATATAAGATTGTGAAGGGTCTTGATCGGGTGGATGCGGTAAGGATGTTCCCAAAGATGGGTGAAACTAGAACTAGGGGGCATAATCTTAGAATAAGGGGCTGCTCTTTCAAAACTGAGATGAGGAGAAACTTCTTCACTCAGAGGGTGGTAGGTCTGTGGAATTTGCTGCCCCAGGAAGCTGTGGAAGCTACATCATTAGATAAATTTAAAACAGAAATAGACAGTTTCCTAGAAGTAAAGGGAATTAGGGGTTATGGGGAGCGGGCAGGAAATTGGACATGAAGCTGAGTTCGGATCGGTCAATGCCCTGTGGGTGGCGGAGAGGGCCCAGGGGCTATGTGGCCGGGTCCTGCTCCGACTTCTTGTGTTCTTTAGATTTGTGGTTGGGATCAGATCAGCCATGATCTTATTGAATGGCGGAGCAGGCTCGAGGGGCCGATTGGCCTACTCCTGCTCCAATTTCTTATGTTCTTATGTTCTTAGTTGTGGCCGAACCAGTGTTTTTTAAAGGTTCATCATGACTTCCTTGCTTTTGTACTCCGTGCCTCTATTTATAAAGCCCAGGACCCCGTATGCTGTTTTAACCGCTTTCTCAACCTGCCCTGCCACCTTCAACGATTTATGTACATATACCCCAGATCCCTCTGTTTCTCCACCCCTTTTAGAATTGTGCCCTCTAGTTTATATTGCCTCTCCTCATTTTTCCTACCGAAATGCATAACTTCGCATTTTTTTGCGTTAAACTTCATCTACCACATGTCCGCCCATGCCACCAGAGTATCTATATCCTATTGAAGTCTATCACTATCCTCCTCACTGTTCACTACCCTTCCAAGTTTTGTGTCATCCGAAATTTTGAAATTGTGCCCTGTACTTCCAAGTCTAATTCATTAATACATATCAAGAAAAGCAGTGGTCCCAGCAACGACCCCTGGGGAACATCACTGCACACCTCCCTCCAGTCCAAAAAACAACCGTTTACCACTACACTCTGTTTCCTGTCATTTAGCCAATTCTGTATCCATGTTGCTATTGCCCCCTTTATTCCATGGGCCACACTCTTAATAGCAAGCCTACCATGTGGCACTTCATCAAACACTTTTTGAAAGTCCATATACACCACATCAACTGCATTGCCCTCATCTACCCTCTCCGTTACCTCATCAAAAAACTCTATCAAGTTGGTTAAACATGATTTCTAACAAATCCGTGCTGGCTTTCCCTAATCAATCCACACTCGCCCAAGTGACTGTTAATTCTGTCCCGGATTATCGTTTCCAAAAGTTTCCCCGTCACTGAAGATAAACTGACTGGCCTATAGTCGCAGGGTTTATCTTTACAACCTTTTTTGAACAAGGGTGTAACATTTGCAATTCTCCAGTCCTCTGGCACCACCCCTGTATCTACAGATGTTTGGAAGATTATGGCCAGTACCTCCGCAATTTCCCCCCTTACTTCCCCCAGCATTCTATGGTGCATCCTATCTGGACCAGGTGACTTATCTACTTTAAGTACAGCTAGCCTTTCTAATACCTCTTCTTTCTCAATTTTTATCCCATCCAGTATCTTAACTATATCTTCCTTTACCGAGACTCTGGCATCATCTTCTTCCTTGGTAAAGTCACTTGGACAATTGTGGATTAATGAAGGAAAACCAGCACGGATTTGTTAAAGGCAAATCGTGTTTAACTAACTTGATTGAGTTTTTTTGATGAGGTAACAGAAAGGGTTGATGAGGGCAACGCAGTTGACGTTGTGTATATGGACTTTCAAAAGGCGTTTGATAAAGTGCCACTTAATAGTATTGTCAGCAAAATTGAAGCCCATGGAATAAAAGGGGCAGTGGCAGCATGGATATGAAATTGGCTAAATGACGGGAAACAGAGAGTAGTGGTGCACGGTTGTTTTTCGGACTGGAGGAAGGTGTACAGTGGTGTTCCCCCAGGGGTCGGTACTAGGACCACTGCTTCATTTGATGTAGAAGAATGACTTGGACTTGGGTGTACAGTTTCAAAATTTGCAGATGACACAAAGCTTGGAAGTGTAGTGAACAGTGAAGAGGATTGTGATAGACTTCAAGAGGACATAGACAGGCAAGTGGAATGGGTGGACACATAGCAGATGAAATTTAATGCAGAGAAGTGTGAAGTGATACATTTTGGCAGGAAGAATTTGGATAGGCAATACAAACTAAATGGTACAATTCTAAAGTGGGTGCAGGAGCAGAGAGACCTCGGGGTATATGTGCACAAATTGTTGAAGGTGGCAGGGCAGATTGAGAAAGTGGTTAAAAAAGCATATGGGATCCTGGGCTTTACAAATTGAGGAATAGAGTACAAAAGCAAAGTAGTTATGATGGACCTTTATAAAACACTGGTTTGGCCACAGCTGGGGTATTGTGTCCAATTCTGGGCATCGCTTTATAGGAAGGTTGTGAAGGACTTAGAGAGGTTGCAGAAAAGATTTCGTAGAATTGTTCCAGGGATGAGGGACTTCAGTTACATGGATAGACTGGAGAAGCTGGGGTTGTTTTCCTTAGAGCAGAGCGGGTTAAGAGGAGAACATCGACATAAGAAATATGAGCAGGTGTAGGCCACACGGCCTCTCGAGCCTACTCTGCCATTCAATTAAATCTGGCCGAACTTCGACCTCAACTCCACTTTCCCGCCCGATCCCCATATCCGTTGATTCCCTTTGAATCTCGGCCTTGAATATACTCAACGACTGAGCACCCACAGCCCTCTGGGGTGGAGAATTCAAAGATTCACAACCCTCTGAGTGAAGAAATTTCTCCTCAACTCAGTCCTAAATGGCTGACCCCTTTATCCTGAGACTATGTCCCCTTAGTTCTAGACTCTCCAGCCAGGGGAAACAGCCTCTCAGCATCTACCCTGTAAAGCCGCCTCAGAAGCTCATATGTTTCAATGAGATCACCTCTCATTCTTCTAAACTCCAGTGAATATAGGCCCATTCTACTCAATCTCTCCTCATAGGACAACTCTCTCATCCCAGGAATCAATCTCGTGAACCTTTGTTGTACCGTCCTAAGGTAAGTATATCCTTCCTTAGGTAAGGAGACCAAAACTGCACACTGTACTTCTGGTGTGGTCTCACCAAAGCCTTGTACAATTGCAGCAAGACCTCCTTACTCTTGTACTCCAACCCCCTTGCAGTGAAGGCCAGCATACCATTTGCCTTCCTAATTTCTTGCTGTACCTGCATGATAACTTTCTGTGTTCATGTATAAGGACACCCAAATCCCTCTGAACACCAACATTTAATAGAATATTTTTTAAATGGTGAGAAACTGTTTCTCTATTCTTCCTACCAAAATGAATACCTCACATTTCCCCACATTATACTCCATCTGCCACCTTCTTGCCCACTCACTTCATCTGTCTATATCCCTTTGCAGCCTCTTTGTGTCCTCCTCACAGCTTACTTTCCCACCTAGCTTTCTATCATCAGCAAACTTGGATATATTACACTCGGTCCCCTCATCTAAGTTATTAATATATATTGTAAACAGCTGAGACCCAAGCACTGATCCTTGAGGCGTCCCACTAGTAACAGCCTGCCAACCTGAAAATGATCTGTTTATTCCTACTCTCTGTTTTCTGTCCATTAATTAATTCTCTATCCATGCTAATATATTACCCCCAACTCCATGAGCCCTTATCTTGTGCAACAACCTTTCGTATGGAACCTTATCGAATGCCTTTTGAAAATCCAAATATACGACATCCATTGGTGCCCCTTTATCTACCCTGCTAGTTACACCCTCAAAAAACTCTAATAGATTTGTCAAAGACGATTTCCCTTTCATAAAACCATGTTGACTCTGTCTAATCATATTATGATTTTCCATGTGCCCTGTTACCATGTCCTTAATGATGGATTCCAGCATTTTCCTGACAACTGATGTCAGGCTAACTGGCTTTTCTCTGTTTTCTCTCTCCCTCCTTTCTTGAATAGCAGTGTTACATTTGCTACTTTCCAGTCCACTGGGACCGTTATAGAATCTAGGGAATTTTGGAATGTCACAACCAATGCATCCACTATCTCTGCAGCCACCTCGTTTAGAACCCTAGGATGTAGGCCATCAGGTCCAGGGGATTTGTCAGCTTTTAGTCCCATTAATTTCTCCAGTACTTTTTCTTCACTAATCTTAATTACTTTAAGTTCCTCACTTTCATTAGACCCTTGGTTCTCCACTATTTCTAGTATGTTTTTTGTGTCTTCTACTGCGAAGGCAGATACAAAATATTTATTTAACATCTCTGCCATTTCCTTATTCCCCATTATAATTTCTCCTGTCTCAGCCTCTAAAGGACCCACATTTACTTTCGCGACTGTCTTCCTTTTTACACATTTGTAGAAGCTGTTACAGTCTTGCCAGTTTACTCTCATTCTATTTTCTCCCTCTTGGTCAATTTTTTTGACATCCTTTGCTGGTTTCTAAAACTCTCCCAATCCTCAGGCTTACTACTCTTCTTGGCAACATTATATACCTCTTCTTTTAACCTGATACTATTCTTAACTTCTTTAGTTAGCCACGGGTGGATCACTTTTCCCGTGGAGTTTTTATTTCTGAATGGAATGTATATTTGTTGATAATTATGAAATATTTCTTTAAATGTTCGCCATTGCTTATCTACCGTCATATCTTTTAATCTAATTTCCTAATCAACCTTAGCCAACTCGCCCCTCATACCTATGTAATTGGCTTTGTTTAAGTTTAAGACTCTAGTTTCAGACTTACATATATCACTCTCGAACTCAATGTGAAATTCTATCATATGATCACTTTTCCCCAGGGGATCCCTTACTATGAGATTACAAATCAACCTTGTCTCATTACACAAGACAAGATCTAAAATAACCTGTTCCCTGGTAAGTTCCACAACGTATTGTTCTAGGAAACTCTCTCAAATTCATTCCATGAACTCGTCCTCTAAACTACTTTCGCCAATTTGATTTGCCCAGTCTATATGAAGATTAAAGTCCCCCACAATTATTGCATTACCTTTGTTACAAGCTCCTCTTATTTCTTGATTAATACTCTGTCCAACAGTATAATTACTGTTAGAGGGTCTATAAACTATTCCCACTAGTGTTTTCTGCCCCTTGTTATTTCTTATTTCCACCCAGACTGATTCTATTTCCTAATCTTCCGAGCCAAGATCCTTTCTCACCACTGTCCTTATGTCATTCTTTATTATCAGGGCTACCCCTTCCCCCACCCCCGACCTTTTCCACTTTCTGTTTTTTCGAAAAGTCAAATATCCTGGAATATTTAGTTCCCAACCTTGGTCACCCTGCAACCACGTCTCAATAATGGCTACCAGATCAAACCCATTTATCTCTATTTGTGCCATTAGTTCATCTATCTTGTTATGAATACTTTGTGTATTCAGATAAAGCGCCTTCAATTTTAACTTTTCACTTTTTCCCTGATTTGACCTTATTTGCTGATGCACTATTACCGTTAAACTCTCTGTCCCTTCCTGTCACACTCTGCCTTTACCCAAATCACTACACTGCTCTATGGCCTTGACTTTTCTCTTTAGATTTATAAATTTCTCCTTATCTGAATCCTGCCTGCCGCCCCTCCCTCCCCCCCCACACCTCCCCCTTTTTACTTTTAAAGCCCTATCTACCACCCTAGTTATTCGATTTGCCAGGACACAGGTCTCAGCCCGGTTTAAATGGAGCCCGTCCAAACAGAACAGCTCCCTCTTTTCCCAGTACTGGCGCCAGTGCCCCATGAATCGAAACCCCTGTCTCCCACACCACTCTTTCAGCCACGCATTTAACTCTCTGATCTGTTTGACCCATTGCCAATTTGCGTGTGGCTCAGGTAGTAATCCAGAGATTCTGCTAATTAATTTGGACCCTAGCTCCTCAAACTCCCTCAGCACCTGTCGTTGGTTCCTACATTGACAACGACAACTGAATCCTCCCGTCCTGCTCCAAGTTCTTTTCCAGCGGTGAGGAGATATCCTTAACCCTGGCACCGGGCAGGTAACACAGCCTTTGGGACTCCTGGTCGTCGCTGCAGAGAACAATATCTATTCCCCTGACTCTACTATCGCCTAACACTACCACATTCCTTTTTGCTCCCCTCACTTGAATGGCCACCTGTACCACGGTGCTGTGGTCAGTTTGCCCATCCTCCTTGCAGACTTTGTTCTCAGCCACACAGGTAGCAAGTACCTCGTACCTGTTGGACAAGGGCAAAGTCTGAGGCTCCTCCATCACTGCAAGCTTGGTACCCATACCTGCCACAGTCACTTCTTCCCGTCCCTGACCAAATCTAAACTAATACCTAAGGGGTGTGACTGCCTCCTGGATCCAAGTGTCCAGATAACTCTTCCCCTCCCTGATGCATCACGATGTGTACAGCTCGGACTCCAGCTCAACAACTCTTGAGCCTAAGTTGTTTGAGTTGGAGACGCTTACTGCGGATGTGGTTGCCTGGGAACACGATGCTCTCCACAGACTCCCATATGCAGCAGTTACAACACACCATCTGCACTGCCATCTCTAGCTAACCTTGTTTTATATATTTAATTAAAGTTTTTATTCACTTGATATATTTAGTTTTATTAATGAATTAGTTTATCTAGTTTAAGTTATTAATTTAATAAAGTAACAGTTATAGTTTCCCAACTCTCAGTTTAAACCACTGTCCTAGCTTAGGGAGCAAAAAAAACAGTAATACTCACCAACCGATCACCTACCTGCTGTCCTGTGTTATTGCTCCTTGATTATTCTTTGAGGGGAGGAGACCTTTCTGTGAGGGTGCATTGGGAGTGGAGAGGAATTTGTGAAGGGGTATGATGGTGGTCTGGAGATAAGTTTGTGCGACTTTGTAGGACTGGATATCGGGGAGTGTCAATGTATTAAATAGAACGGGATATCAGGGAGTGTACGTATTAAATAGAACTGGATATCAGGGAGTGAGTATTAAATAGAACTGGATATCAGGGAGTGAGTATTAAATAGAACTGGATATCGGGAGTGAGTATTAAATAGAACTGGATATCAGGGAGTGAGTATTAAATAGAACGGGATATCAGGGAGTGAGTATTAAATAGAACGGGATATCAGGGAGTGTGCATATTAAATAGAACTGGATATCGGGGAGTGTGTGTATTCGATAGAACTGGATATCGGGCAGTGAATATTAAATAGAATTGGATATCGGAGAGTGTCTGTACTAAATAGAACTGGATATCGGGGAGTGTGTGTATTAAATAGAACTGGATATCGGGAAGTGAGTATTGAATAGAACTGGATATCGGGAAGTGAGTATTAAATAGAACTGGATATCGGGGAGTGAGTATTAAATAGAACTGGATACTGGGGAGTGAGTATTAAATAGAACTGGATATCAGGGAGTGAGTATTAAATAGAATTGGATATCGGGAAGTGAGTACTAAATAGAACTGGATATCGGGGAGTGTGTGTATTAAATAGAACTGGATATCGGGAAGTGAGTATTAAATAGAACTGGATACTGGGGAGTGAGTATTAAATAGAACTGGATATCGGGGAGTGAGTATAAAATAGAATTGGATATCGGAGTGAGTATTAAATAGAATTGGATATCGGGAAGTGAGTATTAAATAGAACTGGATATCGGGAATGAGTATTAAATAGAACTGGATATCAGGGAGTGAGTATTAAATATAACTGGATATTGGGGAATGAGTATTAAATAGAACTGGATATCGGGAGTGAGTATTAAATAGAACTGGATATCGGGGAGTGAGTATTAAATAGAACTGGATATCGGGAATGAGTATTAAATAGAACTGGATATCGGGGAATGAGTATTAAATAAACTGGATATCAGGGAGTGTCTGTACTAAATAGAACTGGATATCGGGGAGTGAGTATTAAATAGAATTGGATATCGGGGAGTGAGTATTAAATAGAACTGGATATCGGGAATGAGTATTAAATAGAACTGGATATCGGGGAGTGAGTATTAAATAGAACTGGATATCGGGGAGTGAGTATTAAATAGAACTGGATATCGGGGAGTGAGTATTAAATAGAACTGGATATCGGGGAGTGTCTGTACTAAATAGAACTGGATATCAGGGAGTGTCTCTCTTAAATCGAACTGGATATTGGGGAGTGTTCGTGTGTTAAATTGTTTGTTCCGTCCCCTCGGCCTACAGCCTCTTCCAACTTTGATCTGTGGTGGTGAATTCTATCGCAGGCCTATTTCTCTGCAGCAATGCAACTATATTTGGCAGCCATTATTTAAAGTGGAGCAACAGAACAAAAACCAGCAGGATGTGCTCCTAAATAAACAGGCACATTTTTTGTTTTGGGGGAGGAGGGTCAATGAAATTCTCAGATCTAAATGTCAAATGTTTTGCATTCCCCCAGACTGCACAAGACTCAGAATCTGCTTTACGAGAGCACCAAAGACTTTCTGCAGCTGAAATTCGAGGGTCGAGACACTGAAAAGGTCTGGATGGCTGAGAAGGATCACCTGCTGCAGGAGCTGGACAGGTTTAATGAGCTGAGAAACAGAGCCTGTGACCCTGAGCCACAATTTCTTCAAGAGTTACCCATGGAACATGAGATACAACAGATACAAAGTGATGAAATAAAGGTAGCATACCCTGTTTCATAGAGCTTCAAAAAGAAAAATCCTAAATACAGAAAAATATATTTTATTTTAGTTCAGAAACTAAATGGGGTAAAGGAGCAAAAAGATCTGGAAATACAGATACACATTCACTAAAAGGAGCTGCACAAGTTGATAAGGCGATAAAGTGTGCAAACCAAGTACTAGGCCTCATTTCTCAAGGAATAGGACACAAATGTGAAATGTTTATATAGAACCTTCGTCAGACCACACTTGGAGTACTGTGTGCTGATCTGGTCTCCATACTATGAAAGGGATATTGAAACAAAGGAGAAAGTGCAGACAAGATTGACAAGGACATACCTGAATTGAGAGGATGCATCTGTCAAGAAAGATTGCGCTGATTGGGGATGTTTTCTCTGCAAGAGAGGGGAATTGATCGAGGTCTTCAAAATTATGATAGAATTTGATCGGGTGGAGTGCCTGTGTATTAAACTGTTTCCACTTGTGGGTGCGTCCAGAAAAAGGGGCCATAATGTAAGAGAGCCTCTAACAGATCAAATCAAGAAAACAGGAAGAATATTAATTTTTTTTAAGGGTGGTGAGACTGTGGAACTCGCTGCCACATGGAGTGGGTGAAGCAGAGAGCATTGATGAATTAAGGGGAGGCTTGGTGCATATATGAGGGAGAAGGAAATAGAGGGAGCAGGGTGAGAGGTGGTAATTTAGGAGGGAGGAGGCTCGTGTGGAGTATAATCAATAGCATAGACCACTCGGGCCGAATGGCCTATATCTGTGCTGTACATTCGGTATAATCCTTTTGAGTCCTGATGCCCGTTATTGAATAGTTTGATTCAAAATAAAGAAATATTTATCTATATCTATCTGTATTTAATGTCCTCCGCACAAACTTCATATCTTCGCCTCTAACTTTATTATACCAATCATCTCCTGGCTGGCCTGCACACTCTGTAAACTTCAGCTCATCCAAAGCTCTGCTGCCTGTATCCTGTTCCTCACCAAGTACCACTCGTCCATCATCCCTGTTCTCAGCTCATGGTCCCCATCACCTCTTAACATTCGAATCTTCGAATGTAAATCCCTCCTGGCCTCACCCCTTCTTCTCTCCTCTTGCGACCCCCTTCAGCGCTTTAACCTGCCTCCTCCGAGCTCTCCTGCACTAACTCTGGCCTCGAGTATACCCCATGCTCCAACAATGGCAGCTGTGCGTTCGCTCACCGAGAGATTCACCCTAAACCCGTCCACTTCTCCATCTCCCACACCTCCTAACCCACCTCTTTGACCAAACCTTTGGTCACCCCTACCACTCTTGGCTTGGCATCTGTAACCTCTGGCTTATTCTTCCTCTTGACTCATTTCCAACATCTGGAGCTGTGTGTTTCTGCACTGACAATGTTGCTGACTGCCTGAGGTGACATCGGACCTCGGCAACAGGGTCAATTTTTAAATTCTAACTTCAAACCACTTTGGCAGAGGCAGTGGGAAGCTGGCTGACAACTGCAGGTGCAAGTTAAAAATGTAACAACTATCCCTGACCCATGAGAGAACGAAGCAGAAGGATTGGGGGCTGCTTCTCGGGTTCTAAACAAGTGGCAGCCAGTCACACTGGCACCAACATCAGCACCACAACAGCTAACGGCTCCCAAGGGGGCTTGAGGTGCTTAATTTGTTGTCAGTTACCCTTAGTACTGGGGGCTATGATCAATGCATCCACTAACTGTAACTGCCTTTCCCAGTCACTGGAGGAGCAGCTGAGCCAGGCGCATCGACTGGCAGACATGTACAGGGAGCAGTGTGTGACGTTGGAGGACGATCTGGCACAGATTCGGGAAGAAGGGGACGTAGGGCGTCAGCTGTTTAAGGTAAGACTGCAATGAGAAATGTTTCCATCACTGTCTGGAAATGGCAGAATGTTGTTGGGATATTAAAGGATTTTTGGGGGTTGAGCAGGAGAGTGGGATGAAACTGGATGTTTCCCATCGCTGGGGGGTCCAGAACAAAGGGTCACAGTCTCAGGATACGGGGTAGGACATTTAGGACTGAGATGAGGAGAAATTTCTTCACTCAGAGGGTGGTGAACCTGTGGAATTCTCGACCACAGAAGGCTGTGGAGGCCAAGTCACTGAATATATTTAAGAAGGAGCTGGATAGATTTCTAGACACAAAAGGCATCAAGGGGTATGGGGAGAGAGCGGGAATATGGTATTGAGATAGAGGATCAGTCATGGTCATATTGAATGGCGGAGCAGGCTCGAAGGGCCGAATGGCCTATTCCTGCTCCTATTTTCTATGTTTCTATATTGAAGGATATGGGGAGTGAGCTGGCGATTGGGATTAGACTGGATGGGATGTTACAGTATATCTCTCTCACCCTCCTCCCTCACCCATGCACTCTCACACACACACTCTCGTTCTCCCTCTCTTTCTGTCTTGCCGCCTCCCCCCTCCCCTCTCTCGGCCCCTCCCCCCTCCCCTCTCTCGGCCCCTCCCCCCCCCAGGCACTCTCTCGGCCCCTCCCCCCCAGGCACTCTCTCGGCCCCTCCCCCCCAGGCCCTCTCTCGGCCCCTCCCCCCCAGGCCCTCTCTCGGCCCCTCCCCCCAGGCCCTCTCTCGGCCCCTCCCCCCAGGCCCTCTCTCGGCCCCTCCCCCCCAACTCTCTCTCGCCCCACCCTCCTCCGCCCCTCTGGCTCTCCTCCCCCACCTCTCTCTGGCTCTCCTCTTCCCTCCCTCCCTCTCTCTGGCTCTCCTCCTCCCGCCCTCCCTCCCCTCCCCACCCCCCCCCCGCAACCTCTCTGGCTCTCCTCCTCCTCCTCCCTTCCTCCGTCCGTCCCTCCCTTCCTCCGTCCGTCCCTCCCTCCGACCTCCTCAGTCCCTCCCTCCCACCTCCTCAGTCCGTCCCTCCCTCCCACCTCCTCAGTCCGTCCCTCCCTCCCACCTCCTCAGTCCGTCCCTCCCTCCCACCTCCTCAGTCCGTCCCTCCCTCCCACCTCCTCAGTCCGTCCCTCCCACCTCCTCAGTCCGTCCCTCCCTCCCACCTCCTCAGTCCGTCCCTCCCTCCCACCTCCTCAGTCCGTCCCTCCCTCCCACCTCCTCAGTCCGTCCCTCCCTCCCACCTCCTCAGTCCGTCCCTCCCTCCCACCTCCTCAGTCCGACCCTCCCTCCCACCTCCTCAGTCCGACCCTCCCTCCCACCTCCTCAGTCCCTCCCACCTCCCTCCCACCTCCTCAGTCCCTCCCACCTCCCTCCCACCTCCTCAGTCCCTCCCACCTCCTCAGTCCCTCCCACCTCCCTCCCACCTCCTCAGTCCCTCCCACCTCCTCAGTCCCTCCCACCTCCCTCCCACCTCCTCAGTCCCTCCCACCTCCCTCCCACCTCCTCAGTCCCTCCCACCTCCCTCCCACCTCCTCAGTCCCTCCCACCTCCCTCCCACCTCCTCAGTCCCTCCCACCTCCCTCCCACCTCCCTCCCACCTCCTCAGTCCCTCCCACCTCCCTCCCACCTCCTCAGTCCCTCCCACCTCCCTCCCACCTCCTCAGTCCCTCCCACCTCCCTCCCACCTCCTCAGTCCCTCCCACCTCCCTCCCACCTCCTCAGTCCCTCCCACCTCCTCACTCCCGCCCGCCCGCCCCCCGCCCGCCTCCCGCCCGCCTCCCGCCCACCTCAGTCCCTCCCACCTCCCTCCCACCTCCCTCCCTCCCACCTTATAAAAGAGCGAATCCTCTGACTCACAATGAGCAACGGTACGGGACATGTGCTTGTAATATATTGAATGTCTTGCATACAGCATGCACTTCCTCTTAGTGTTGCGCTTACTGCTCATTGTACTATCTCTGTCACACTTTATTGATTGACTTAAAGTAGATTCAAGCAGATAATAATTGCTGTCTGAAGCATGCAGTTGACAGGCAGCTACGGTTAGTTGCATCGACCCATTGAGGCCACTTTCCCATGGGAGTATTTGAGCAGTGCCCATGAAGGGACAGACAAGCTTAGAAGCTAAACATCACAACCCTAGTCCCAAATACCCATGAGCAATTCACTAGCTGATTTTGTTAAATAGGATATGCTGAGCTTCAGTGCTATGGTCAGCAGAATGGTGTAAATACACTCGCACAATTCCCAGTGTATCACAGTCCCAGCACACACACCATGGGGAGATCTCCCAGTGTATCACAGTCCCAGCTCACACACCACGGGGAGATCTCCCAGTGTATCACAGTCCCAGCTCACACACCACGGGGTGATCTCCCAGTGTATCACAGTCCCAGCTCACACACCACGGGGAGATCTCCCAGTGTATCACAGTCCCAGCTCACACACCACGGGGAGACCTCCCAGTGTATCACAGTCCCAGCTCACACACCACGGGGAGATCTCCCAGTGTATCACAGTCCCAGCTCACACACCACGGGGAGATCTCCCAGTGTATCACAGTCCCAGCTCACACACCACGGGGAGACCTCCCAGTGTATCACAGTCCCAGCTCACACACCACGGGGAGATCTCCCAGTGTATCACAGTCCCAGCTCACACACCACGGGGAGATCTCCCAGTGTATCACAGTCCCAGCTCACACACCACGGGGAGATCTCCCAGTGTATCACAGTCCCAGCTCACACACCACGGGGAGATCTCCCAGTGTATCACAGTCCCAGCTCACACACCACGGGGAGATCTCCCAATGTATCACAGTCCCAGCTCACACACCACGGGGAGATCTCCCAGTGTATCACAGTCCCAGCTCACACACCACGGGGAGATCTCCCAGTGTATCACAGTCCCAGCTCACACACCACGGGGAGATCTCCCAGTGTATCACAGTCCCAGCTCACACACCACGGGGAGATCTCCCAGTGTATCACAGTCCCAGCTCACACACCACGGGGAGATCTCCCAGTGTATCACAGTCCCAGCACACACACCACGGGGAGATCTCCCAGTGTATCACAGTCCCAGCTCACACACCATGGGGAGATCTCCCAGTGTATCACAGTCCCAGCTCACACACCACGGGGAGATCTCCCAGTGTATCACAGTCCCAGCTCACACACCACGGGGAGATCTCCCAGTGTATCACAGTCCCAGCTCACACACCATGGGGAGATCTCCCAGTGTATCACAGTCCCAGCTCACACACCACGGGGAGATCTCCCAGTGTATCACAGTCCCAGCTCACACACCACGGGGAGATCTCCCAGTGTATCACAGTCCCAGCACACACACCACGGGGAGATCTCCCAGTGTATCACAGTCCCAGCTCACACACCACGGGGAGATCTCCCAGTGTATCACAGTCCCAGCACACACACCACGGGGAGATCTCCCAGTGTATCACAGTCCCAGCACACACACCACGGGGAGATCTCCCAGTGTATCACAGTCCCAGCACACACACCACGGGGAGATCTCCCAGTGTATCACAGTCCCAGCTCACACACCACGGGGAGATCTCCCAGTGTATCACAGTCCCAGCTCACACACCACGGGGAGATCTCCCAGTGTATCACAGTCCCAGCACACACACCACGGGGAGATCTCCCAGTGTATCACAGTCCCAGCACACACACCACGGGGAGATCTCCCAGTGTGCATTATTGATTTCCTCTGCCATATTTTCCCTTGGGCTGCTACAGTTCCTCCTCCACCCCCCCCCCCCCAAATTATTTGCAAATAAGCTGAAGCATCAATATTACAACCTCTTTGAGGTGAGTTTCAACTGGAAAACTGTTTTCATGTACTTATTTTGATTTGGAAGGTAGTGGATAAACAGATTTATTTATGCCTGTAGTGAGCAGGTGATGTTTATTTTCCTGCAATCATTCACAACACTTCTATGTTTAAGGAGATCTCTTCGAGACTTTTTCTCAAATTCTTTCACTATAAAAGTACAACCCTCTCTCGCTGTCACACCCCAGCAGCCACTTTATACATGAGGTATTATAATGCTCCTGTCATTCCGACTTGCTGTGGCAACGTCACGGTACACCTAACATCAGTTTGTTCAACTCCAGTTCAACCTACTAGTAGACAGAGCTGTGAATAGTTGAACTATTGCAATAAAATCCCTGTGCACTGGTGCATTCTGTGAGGATTCTGAGCCCGTTTGTACTGCTTTGATTCAGGAACGTTCTGATAAGACAGTGAAGCGTCTTCAACTGATGACACAGAGGTATGAGGCACTGGAGAAGCGACGAGGGATGGAAGTGGAAGGTTTTAAAAACGACATCAAGCTGCTGCGGCAGCGGCTAAAGGATGTGGAGAAGCAGCTGTTCAAGGTAGGCCCAGGCATTTAATATTCACTAGCATTGCACTCTGCAATGTGGGTGTGTTACTCAACCTTTCTGGGGAGCTTTAGTAAGAACATAAGAAATAGGAGCAGGAGTAGGCCGTCCGGCCCCTCGAACCTGCTTTGCCATTCAATCAGATCATGGCTGATCTTCGACCTCAACTCCACTTTCCTGCCCTATCCCCGTAGCCCTTGATTCCATTAGAGTCCAAAAATCTATCGCTGTCAGCCATGAATATACTCAATGACTGAGCATCCACAGCCCTCTGGGGTAAAGAATTCCAAAGATTCACAACCCTCAGAGTGGAGAGATTTCTCCTCATTTCAGTCTTAAATGTCCGACCCCTTATCCTGAGACTATGTCCCCTAGTTCTAGACTCTCCAGCCAGGGGAAACAGCCTCTCAGCATCTACCCTGTCAAGACGAGTTAAGAATTTTATGTTTCAATGAGCTCACTCTTCTAAACTCCAGAGAGTATAGGCCCATTCTACTCAATCTCTCCTCATAGGACAACCCTCTCATCCCAGGAATCAATCTGGTGAACCTTCATCGTACCCCCTCTAAGGTAAGAATATCCTTCCTTAGATAAGGAGACCTAAACTGTACACAGTACTCCAGGTGTGGTCTCACCAGAGCCCTATATAATTGCAGCAAGACCTCCTTATTTTTGTACTCCTTGCGCTAAAAGCCATCATACCATTTGCCTTCCTAATTGCTTGCTGTACCTGCATGTTAACTTTCTTTGATTCGTGTACAAGGACACCCAAATCCCTCTGACTACCAACATTTCTTAGTCTCTCACCTTATTAAATATATTCTGCTTTTCTATTCTTCCTACCAAAGTGAAATTTCACATTTCCCCACATTATACTCTATCTGCCCACTTCTTGCCCACTCACTTAACGTGTCTATACACAGTGAGTGGTTAGGATCTGGAATGCACTGCCCAAGGGGGTGGTGGAAGCAGATTCAATCATAGCCTTCAAAAGGGAACTGGATAAGTACTTGAAAGGAAAAATTTGCTGGGCTACAGGGAAAGGACGGGGGAGTGGGACTAGCTGGATTGCTCTTGCATAGAGCCGGCGCAGACCCGATGGGTCGAATGGCCTCCTTCCGTGCTGTAACCTTTCTATGACTCTAAGATCCCTTTGCAGACTCTTTGTCCTCCTCACTGCTTACTTTCCCACCTAGCTTTGTATGGTCAGCAAACTTGGACACATTACACTCGGTCCCTTCATCTAAATCATTAATATAGATTGTAAATAGCTGAGGCCCCAGCACTGATCCTTGAGGCACCCCACTAGTAACAGCTTGCCAACCTGAAAATGACCCGTTTATTCCTACTCTCTGTTTTCTGTCTGTTAACCAATCCTCAATCCATCCTAATATATTACCCCCAACCCCATGAGCCCTAATCTTGTGTAACAATATAACACTTTTGCCCCAGTACCTGAGCTGACCGATGAGCTGCTCACGGGTCTCTGCCAATTTCACTCCTATAGAACATTATGTAGTGTATTTATCCACCGAGCCGCCAGCTAAAAACTTCAAAATGCAGGGCTGCCCAACGACCCCCTCGCCTATCAGTGCTTGGAAAATGCTGACACAAACTGTGAGGAACATATGGAATCGATGGGCAGGGAAAGACCATCAAGCCTGCCCCAGACCATCATGGCTATACGCTTCTTCCCTCCCCCACTCCTCACGCCCACCCACGCGGCCACATAATCTTCTCCTGGGAGAGGCAAGAAAAACAGGAAAAACCCAGTGCAAATAAGGGAAAAATACGCTGCAAAATTCCTCTCTGACCCCCTCAGGCAATCAAAACCAGTCCAGCAGATCACACGGACCAAGTGTTATCTATAAAGATACCTACCTTCTATATGATGCAATCTGCCCCAGTCAGGAACTGGTCCAGCTCCCTCCCTTCTCTTGAAGGCAGAGAGTCAGCACCCATCACACCAGCCGGCCATGTATTCCAGGTGCTCACTACTCCCTGGGAAAAGAAGAACCGCCCAACATCCAGTGTATTCCTACTCATCCATAGTTTAAACTTGTGTCCCCTGGTCCTCCCCAATCTGTTAAACTGGAATAATCTATCAATAAAGATACTATCCAGCCCTTTAATTATTTTATAGACCTTTATCAGGTCACTTCTAAGTCGACGCTGCTCTAAAGTAAATAGACCAAGGTCATTGAGTCTACCTGAGTAGCTGAGGTTCTTTAAGTCGGGATTCATTTTTGCAGCTCTCCTCTGGGCCTTTACCAAAGCCGCTATATCATCCACCGTGTGGGGAAACCAAAACTGGGCACAGTACTCCAGATGTGGTCTGACCAGCGACCTGTATAGTGTCAAAATGGTGCCCTTTGATTTATACTGAGTGGTTCTATTAATACAACCCAATACCTTGTTAGCTTTAGCTACAGTTTCTCTACATTGGTCATCAACCTTTAGTGATCTGTGCACAATAATGCCAACATCTTATTCTCTCTCAATCTCTTCCAGTATTGTTCCCTGCAAATGATAGGTCTATACTGTGTTGGCCCTACCAACATGCATTTGAAATTAAATGTCATTTCCAATGTGTGGCCCACTCCCCCAGCAAATCAAAATCTTTTTTGATTTGATTGCACTTCTCTATTGTCTTAATCCTTGCACAGATTTTGATGTCATCTGCAAATTTACTTAGTATACTCCCAACACCACTGTCCAGGTCATTAATAAAGACCATGAAGTGTAGCGGGCCTAGGACCTGTCCCTAAGCTGAACCACATCTGTTCGCTACAACTTTTTGGCTGCAGGATTGGAGACAATTCCTAATCCAGCTGTTCAAATTTCTGCTGATACCACAAGATTCTATCTTGTGAAGTAACCTAGTGTGAGGTACCTTGTCAAAGACTTTCTGAAAGTCCAGGTAGACAATATCTACCCCACCTAAATGGGATTACCCTCAGGCAGCAAGGGGCTCAAAGAGCTATGCACAACATGGGGCTCAGGGCCGTGTATACGTGGGGTACAACATGGGGCCAGAGCCGTGTATAGGTGGGGTACAACATGGGGCTCAGCTGTGTATGAGCGGGGTACAACATGGGGCCAGAGCTCTGTATAGGTGGGGTACAATATAGGGTTAGAGCAGTGTATGAGTGGGATACAATATAGGGTTAGAGCCATGTATAGGTGGGGTACAACATAGGGTCAGCGCCATGTATAGGTGGGGTACAACATAGGGTCAGGACCGTGTATAGGTGGGGTACAACATAGGGTCAGAGCTGTGTATGGGCGGGGTACAACATAGGGTCAGAGCTGTGTATGAGGTGGGGTACAACATAGGGTCAGGACCGTGTATAGGTGGGGTACAACATAGGGTCAGGACCGTGTATAGGTGGGGTACAACATAGGGTCAGAGCTGTGTATGAGGTGGGGTACAATATAGGGTCAGAGCCATGTATAGGTGGGGTACAACATAGGGTCAGAGCTGTGGATGAGGTGGGGTACAACATAGGGTCAGAGCCATGTATAGGTGGGGTACAACATAGGGTCAGAGCTGTGTATGAGGTGGGGTACAACATAGGGTCAGAGCTGTGGATGAGGTGGGGTACAATATAGGGTCAGAGCCATGTATAGGTGGGGTACAACATAGGGTCAGAGCTGTGGATGAGGTGGGGTACAACATAGGGTCAGAGCTGTGGATGAGGTGGGGTACAACATAGGGTCAGGACCGTGTATAGGTGGGGTACAACATGGGGTCAGAGCCGTGTATAGGTGGGGTACAACATATGGTCAGGACCGTGTATAGGTGGGGTACAACATAGGGTCAGAGCTGTGTATGAGGTGGGGTACAACATAGGGTCAGAGCTGTGTATAGGTGGGGTACAACATAGGGTCAGAGCTGTGTATAGGTGGGGTACAACATAGGCTCAGAGCTGTGTATAGGTGGGGTACAACATAGGGTCAGAGCCATGTATAGGTGGGGTACAACATGGGGTCAGAGCTGTGGATGAGGTGGGGTACAACATAGGGTCAGAGCTGTGTATAGGTGGGGTACAACATGGGGCTCAGAGCCATGTATGAGTGGGGTACAACATAGGGTCAGAGCTGTGTATGAGTGGGGGACAACATGGGGCTGGGGTACAACATGGGGCTCACGTAGAACATGGGGCTCAGAGCCGTGTATCGGTGGGGTACAACATAGGGTCAGAGCCGTGTATGAGTGGGGGACAACATGGGGCTAGGGTACAACATGGGGCTCACGTAGAACATGGGGCTCAGAGCCGTGTATAGGTGGGGTACAACATAGGGTCAGAGCCGTGTATGAGTGGGGTACAACATGGGGTCAGAGCCGTGTGTAGGTGGGGTACAACATGGGGTCAGAGCCATGTATGAGTGGGGTACAACATGGGGTCAGAGCCATGTATGAGTGGGGTACAACATGGGGTCAGAGCCGTGTGTAGGTGGGGTACAACATGCGGTCAGAGCCATGTATGAGTTGGGTACAACATGGGGTCAGAGCCATGTATGAGTGGGGTACAACATGGGGTCAGAGCCATGTATGAGTGGGGTACAACATGGGGTCAGAGCCATGTATGAGGTGGGGTACAACATGGGGTCAGAGCCGTGTATTAGGTGGTGTACAACATAGGGTCAGAGCCGTGTGTAGGTGGGGTACAACATGGGGTCCGAAGCGTGTATGAGTGGGGTACAACATAGGGTCAGAGCCATGTATGAGGTGGGGTACAACATGGGGCTCAGAGCCGTGTATGAGTGGGGGACAACATGGGGCTCGGGTACAACATGGGGCTCGCGTACAACATGGTGCTCAGAGCCATGTATGAGTGGGGTACAACATGGGGTCAGAGCCGTGTATAGGTGGGGTACAACATGGGGTCAGAGCCGTGTATAGGTGGGGTACAACATGGGGTCAGAGCAGTGTATGGGTGGGGTACAACATGGGGTCAGAGCCATGTATGAGTGGGGTACAACATGGAGTCAGAGCCATGTATGAGTGGGGTACAACATGGGGTCAGAGCCTCAGTACTTTAGTAACAAGCTTCAGCCTTCGCCTGCCGCACTTTTCCTGCTTCTCTCAATTCGCCCTTTCGCCTCCACTCATTCCTTCTCACTCTTATTCCCACTCTATCCCTCGACTTTTTCAATCCTTCCCTCTTTCCCTTTTCATCATGACTTCTTTCATTGTCACTCTCTCACTCTGCTCTTTTTTTCTCCTCTCTCCTTCGAGGTGCAGTGTTGCTCCGGGTTGTCAGTACTTCCTGTTAGCCTTGATTTTTTAAAATTTATTTATTTGTATTTAGTCCCCGATAGGAGAAATTTTAACGTCCTTCTTTGTGTTGCCTCAGAAGCACAGAACTTGAGGGCTGCATCCTGAGGTCGCGAAAGGTGCTTTAGAAATGCAAATTCTTTCTTTCTCTCTCTCTCTCTGTTTTTCTCTTTCTGTCATTGCCTCTGCGCTGCTCTCGTTCCCACAGCTCTTGGCAGTGACTCTTTATCTATAAATCTCACTTGTTACTTGCACGTCGTTTTTCCTGATGCAGGAGCTGGTATTGCAGAAGGTTTGTACTCCTGCTGCTAGTGGTGTCGCTTCCTCGGCTGTGGGCTGTGGCTCGCTGGATTAAGAGCTGAATGCATGTGGCGCATTTCATCTTCAAAAAATAACATGATTCATGGTGATCTTCCAAATGTTTCTGACAGAGAAAACAAAGAGCACAAACAATTGTTTTTCTGTTTAATGAATGGGGCTGCCTTAGATAAACTCCCTTCTGTTCCTATATACAATGATTTTTACTTCATCTTGTCTTATCTAATGAAAGACAGACTTATGGCTTTGTGGAAATGAATTCCCACATAAGCTGCTCTGTCTGTCTCCCTGTTTGTACTGAATGGGTTTTAATAACTTACTGTTATAAAGCCATCCTTTCAGCTATCGGTTTTTCTCTTCTCTCTGCAGGTAACGCTTGGAATTGGGCCTGATCAGGATCTCGCTATCCTTCATGAGGTGCGTCAAACAAATGGCCGGTCAAGGAAGATCCAAGGAGAGCTCAAGAATCTAAAGGCGAAGATTTATGGCTTAGAGAATCAATTGCGATTTGGCTGACACTGTCTCGTGGAGTGGTCACTACTCCATTTCAGTATCGGGTGTGGCTGTGTCAGTAGCAGCAATCCACCAACAAAGTGACAATATCTGGACATTGTATTCTGGCCGTCAGACAGGGACTGTTTAAAACCTAGTAATGGAACTGGTTTGTGCCAAATTTACAGAGAGACACAGACCAAATCAATGAAAGCTGTCCTCACGCAGTGCCTTTGCCCCCTTGCGGAGGGGGCAGTTTCTTCAGACCTGATGTAAGAATGGTTCAGACAATTCATCGAGCATTCAGTCAAACTTCTTCAATTTCACTTTCCCACCAATGAGTTCTTTTTGTTTCCTCTTTTTTAAATCCAGTGATAATGTTGGGGGAAGGGAGCAGTTTTCCAGGATGCTCTATTTTGGTTTTCCCTGGACAGTTACTCTGCATATGTTGCACTGTCCAAATTGTTCTGTACCCACACTTGTTCATCTGGCGTTTGGTGTGGTGACAGTTTAAATTCTATCGGTATAATTTGAAGTTTCCTTGGTTCCCTTAATAATGTCATGGGGAAAAGCTTTGCCCAGGTGCAATACTGATCCGAACAGGGCAGAAACCCCAGCTCAGTGTTGAGTCAGCTTTCCTCTGCTGAAGCAGTGGTAAAGTCACTGCAGTTATCGTCAGAGAACTGGGGTTAGAGAGGGTTCATGTTGTGACCTGGGGTTAGAGAGGGTTCATGTTGTGACCTGGGGTTAGAGAGGGTTCATGTTGTGACCTGGGGTTAGAGAGGGTTCATGTTGTGACCTGGGGTTAGAGAGGGTTCATGTTGTGACCTGGGGTTAGAGAGGGTTCATGTTGTGACCTGGGGTTAGAGAGGGTTCATGTTGTGACCTGGGGTTAGAGAGGGTTCATGTTGTGACCTGGGGTTAGAGAGGGTTCCTCTCGTAGTGACCTGGGGTTAGAGAGGGTTCATGTTGTGACCTGGGGTTAGAGAGGGTTCCTCTCGTGGTGACCTGGGGTTAGAGAGGGTTCCTCTCGTGGTGACCTGGGGTTAGAGAGGGTTCCTCTCGTAGTGACCTGGGGTTAGAGAGGGTTCCTCTCGTAGTGACCTGGGGTTAGAGAGGGTTCCTCTCGTGGTGACCTGGGGTTAGAGAGGGTTCCTCTCGTGGTGACCTGGGGTTAGAGAGGGTTCCTCTCGTAATGACCTGGGGTTAGAGAGGGTTCATGTTGTGACCTGGGGTTAGAGAGGGTTCCTCTCGTGGTGACCTGGGGTTAGAGAGGGTTCCTCTCGTGGTGACCTGGGGTTAGAGAGGGTTCATGTTGTGACCTGGGGTTAGAGAGGGTTCCTCTCGTGGTGACCTGGAGTGACTGTCCCCAGCCCAGGAATGCTGAGTCCTTACAATGCCCCAACTTAGGTGAAGTAGTTCAGTGAAGATTAGGAATTGATGTGACACTTTGCTGATCTGTATGGCTTGACATCACACTCTGAAAGGCATTGATCCACTGAATCAGAAGGTGCCCTTGTTACATTTAATAAAATGATAAGTATTAAATCGTTTGATGCACCCTCTCAGTCCCGAGGGCAGCTTTCGCCTCGTAACAGGACTCGCTGATTGCACACAAACCTTCCGTATCACCTCCACATCACTGTGAATACCCAGAGGAGCAGTCTGTACCCTGCAATTTGCCATGTAGTGTCTCAGGCAGGAGGCTGAGCTTTGTACTCGTGATCCATGGGACTGGTGCTCTAAGGTGTAACACATGAAGTACTACTGCCTGTCCCACAATTCTCCATCTACCAAAATCATAATCACGGCAACATGATGAAGCTAAGGTACCAGCTGGGTAATGGAGATGGTAGGAATTGAACAAAATAATTTACATTTATATGTAAAGATTAGGTGTATTGTAAAGTGACGCTGCACCATAAGTACCTGTTAGATTGACAGGTACCCCAAGTATCTCTGGGTTCGAAGGAAGCTGACTTGTTTATTGCTGTGAACATTCACCTCCTCAGGATTGTTTGATCTGTCAGATTGTTTTCTTCCTTTACCTGATTTCATTTAAAACAAAATGTAACAAAAGCTTTCGCTCTAGCTGTGAGATTGTGCGTCAGTGAATATTTGGCAAGGAACACGATTGGGGGGTGCAAATCAGCTTGGCGCAAGATATTTTGAGTGTGGAGCTGACCTTGTGGTTTCTTTCTGGTTCCGTATATTGCTGTGTTCTTAATTAAACCCATCTGGAAAGTGATCCTGTGCCGTTATTGCACTGATTTAACATGCTCATGTGCAGCAGAAATTGAAATGTATTGGATGCAAAAATTGTGGCATTTGAGACGAGCTACTTTTAAAAATGGGTTTGGTGGTGGGAGGGAGTGCTTGTCAATATGTCCCATCTCCTCCGGGAGCAGGACTCCAAACCAGTCCAGACTGACTGCAAAAAGGCTTCTTCTGAAGTGAGTGTCATTGTGGCTCAGCTGTTGCCATTTCTGTCTCTGAGTCCAAAAATTTTGGGTTCAAGCCCCACTCCAAGACTTGAGCCCATATGACTGACACTGAGGGACTGCAGTATTGTTGGAGATGTCCAAATGAATGAAACCTTCAGCTGACACCCCATCTGCCTGTTCAGATGGATGTAAAAGATCTCATGGCACTATTCAAACAGCAGGGAGTTAGTCCTAGTGACATGGCCAACATTCATAGAAACATAGAAAATAGGAGCAGGAGTAGGCCATTTGGCCCTGCGCGCCTGCTGCGCCATTCAATATGATCATGGCTGATCCTCTATCTCAATACCATATTCCCGCTCTCTCTCCATATCCCTTGATGCCTTTTGTGTCTAGAAATCTATCCAGCTCCTTCTTAAATATATTCAGTGACTTGGCCTCCACAGCCTTTTGTGGTAGAGAATTCCACAGGTTCACCACCCTCTGAGTGAAGACATTTTTCCTCATCTGTCGTGAATGTCCTACCCCGTATCCTGACCCCTTGTTCTGGACCCCCCAGCCAAGGGAAACATACTCCCTGCATCCAGTCTGTCTAGCCTTGTCAGAATTTTATATGTTTCAATGAGATCCCCTCTCATTCTTCTAAACTTGAGTGAATACAGGCCGAGTCGACCCAATCTCTCCTCATACGACAGTCCTGCCATCCCAGGAATCAGTCTGGTGAACCTTCACTGCACTCCCTTTATGGCAAGTATATCCTTTCTTAGGTCAGGAGACCAAAACTGCACACAATACTCAGTAAGACATCCTTGCTCCTGTACTCAAATCCTCTTGCAATGAAGGCCAACATATCATTTGCCTTCCTAATTGCTTGCTGCACCTGCATGTTTGCTTTCAGTGACTGGTGTACAAGGACACCCAGTCCCTTTGTACATCAACATTTCCTGGTCTATCACCATTTAAATAATACTCTGCCTTTCTGTTTTTCCTTCCGAAGTGGATAACTTCACATTTATCCACATTATACTGCATCTGCCATGTATTTGCCCACTCACTCAACTTGTCTAAATTCCTCTTCAACCAACACAATCAGGAACAGATTAACTAATTGTTCATCTCATTGCTGTTTTATCAGATATTTCTGTGTGTACAAAATCTGTTTGCCTACAAAACAAGTGACTATACTTCAGAAGTAATTCATTATACGTGTAGTATTTTGGGGCATTGTGAAGTACTGTGTAAATGCAATTTCATTCTTTTGTTCTTCAGTTTTATGATTAGAGTTCTAAATAAACTCTGAAAAATACTTTCTACTATCTAACCTAGTTCTATATTTTTTTGTAACTTATACGCATGTCCCTTAGTCCTCTTTGTTTAATCCTTCCATTATTTTAAAGATCTCAATCAAATCTCAATGTCTATGCTTTTCTTGAGTAAAAAGCCTCAGCACCCTCAACCTGTGGTGATAACGAAGGGCCTTTAAACTAGGTATCAGTCTGCTGGCCTTTCTCTGAATCTTTTCCAGACCTCCACATCCCCCAGCATGTGAGGGAACAAAAACTGGACACAGTATTCCAGTTGAGGGCTAACCAAAGCCTTGTACAAAGACAGTATAATGGTTCTTGTTTTATATTTGATTGTCCTAGCACTACATCCTAATATTCCCAACTGTAGTTTTCTTTTAAAAACAGTCTATAAGAGTCAACTAGACAAAAGTAAATGGCCTCAATTGTAGCAAGATATGACCTTTAACCACACTGGTTATGGGCTCTCAATAACTAGTCATTCTGTCGTTTAGCTGCTTGCCATTGCCCCAACCCGTGTGCATAACACTACATTTATCTATTAAGACATCTGCCAGATATGAACACATTTCCAAATCACGTCTAGATCTGCCTGTAGTCTATCTTTCTTATTGAAGCTCTTTAGTCCCACACATAGAGGGTATAATTTCAAAGTTTGCTGATGACACAAAACTCAGAAATGTAGTAACCAATGTGGAGGGTTGTAACATACTTCAGGAGTACATAGACAGACTGGTGAAATGGAACAGGGCAGATGAAATTTAACACAGAGTGTGAAGTGATGCATTTTGGTAGGAAGAATATATAAATGGAACAATTTTAAAGGGGGTGCAGGAACAGAGAGAGCTTGGGGTTCACATATACAAATCTTTGAAGGTGGCAGGACAAGTTGTGAAGGATTTTTTTTAAAAAAGCATATGAGATCCTGGGCTTTATTAATAAAGGCATAGAGTACAAAAGCAAAAAAGTTATGTTAAACCTTCATAAAACACTGGGCTGGGGTCAGTTGTCTGCTGATACTGGGCTTCAGCTGGAGTATTGTGTTCAATTCTGGACACCACATTTTAGGAAGGATGTCATGGCCTTAGAGAAGGTGCAGAAGAGATTTACTAGAATGGTACCAGGGATGAGGGACTTCAGTTATGTGGAGAAGCTGGGGTTGTCCTCCTTAGAACAGAGAAGGTTAAGGGGAGATTTGATAGGTGTTCAAAATCATGAACGGTTTTGATAATGTAAATAAGGAGAAAGTGTTTCCAGTGGCAGGAGGTTTGGTAACCAGAGGACACAGATTTAAGGTGATCGGCAAAAGAACCAGTGGCGATATGAGGAAACTATTTTTACGCAGCGAGTTGTTATGCTCTGCCTGAAAGGGAGGTGGAAGCAGATTCAATAATAACTTTGAAAAGGGAATTGAATAAATACTTGAAGGGAAAAAGTTTACAGGGCTATGGGGAAAGGGCAGGGGAGTGGGATTAGTTGGATTGCTCTTGCAGAGAGCCAACATGGATTTGATGGGCCGAAAGGCCTCCTTCTGTGCTGTAACTCTTCTATAATTCTAATTGGATAGCTCTTTCAATGAGCCGGCATAGGCACGATGGGCAGAGTGGCCTCCTCCTGTGCTGTGTCTACTTTGATACCATGATATCTTTGTTTCATGGGTAAACTTGTGGACGGTTGGCCCAATGCCTTCGTTCAGACCATTGATCAAGATGGTGAAGAGCATTGGCCTTTACACCGATCCCTGCACCAGTGATTGGTCCTTACGCAGAACCACTGCCATTAATGCTGTCTTCTGTCTCTACGAATGAAAGCAATTCCTTGAACGACCCAAGATCGGCCCACTCATCGCACAGGCCTCAGACCGCTGGGAGGAGGGTTGGGAAAAGTCTTGGAGCAGGCCACTGGTAAATAGCAAGAACACCGTCCCTTCTCCGAACTACACACCGAACAAAGTGGAGCAATGAGGTCGCAACAAACCAACCGTCTCCAGGACAACTGGACAAAAATAATCAGGATCCAGAAACAGCCCAGCCATGCAGGCAGTGACATGGTGAGCACCAGCACAGGAAGGTTCATCCTGGGTCTGTAGGGTCTGCAGTCTGACCCCAGCCCAGTATCAGCAGACAACTGACCCCAGCCCAGTATCAGCAGACAACTGACCCCAGCCCAGTATCAGCAGACAACTGACCCCAGCCCAGTATCAGCAGACAACTGACCCCAGCCCAGTATCAGCAGACAACTGACCCCAGCCCAGTATCAGCAAACAACTGACCCCAGCCCAGTATCAGCAGACAACTGACCCCAGCCCAGTATCAGCAAACAACTGACCCCAGCCCAGTATCAGCAAACAACTGACCCCAGCAGAAGCAAGCAAGCTGATTCCAGCACCCTCTCTCCCCCTCCCCTCTCCCCTCCCCTCTCCCCTCCCCTTCCTCACACTCCCCCCTCCCTCCCCCCTCACTCCTCCCCCTCCCCCCCCTCCCCCCCTCCTCCCCTCCCTCCCCCCCCTCCCCCCCCCTCCCTCACACTCCCTCCCCCCCCTCCCTCACACTCCCTCCCCCCCTCACTCCTCACTCCCCCTCCCCCCCCTCCCCTCCCTCACACTCCCTCCCCCCCCTCCCTCACACTCCCTCCCCCCCCTCCCTCACACTCCCTCCCTCCCTCACACTCCCTCCCTCCCTCACACTCCCTCCCTCCCTCACACTCCCTCCCCCCCTCACACTCCCTCCCCCCCTCACTCCTCCCTCCCCCTCCCCGGCGGTGCGAGTGATGGCGGCGCTGCGGATCTGGTTGCGACTGAAGCGAGCGACGGCGCTTCGAGCGGGAGGCGCCTGGGCCCGAAACAAGGTCAGTCCGTCCGTGCCCCCGGCCCGAGTACCGCCGGCCCCCGCCCCGAGTACCGCCGGCCCCCGCCCCGGGGACCGGCCGAGGCCGAGAGTGGAAGAGTGCGGGCTGTGACACTGCTCCCCCGCATCTCCTCATTTGAACGGCCCTGATGGCGGGAGTGCGGTGTTTAAAGTGAGGGGATTGCTGCTCGTTTTAATTTCCTTTCTCCTTTTGGACTTGAGAACCTGTCGGTGAAACAGAAAGAGTCTGTCCGCTGGCAGCCCCCGGGCCCAGGGACCGAGCGGGCTTCGGAGGCTGATGGCATCCCCGCCAGGCTGCCCGTCTGTCTGTCTGTCTGTCTGCCCCCTTCTATCTGCCCTCCTGTCTGTCTGCCCCCTTCTATCTGTCTGTCTGCCCCCTTTTATCTGTCTGTCTGCCCCCTTTTATCTGTCTGTCTGCCCCCTTTTATCTGTCTGTCTGCCCCCTTTTATCTGTCTGTCTGCCCCCTTTTATCTGTCTGTCTGCCCCCTTTTATCTGTCTGTCTGCCCCCTTTTATCTGTCTGTCTGCCCCCTTTTATCTGTCTGTCTGCCCCCTTTTATCTGTCTGTCTGCCCCCTTTTATCTGTCTGTCTGCCCCCTTTTATCTGTCTGTCTGCCTCCTTTTATCTGTCTGTCTGCCTCCTTTTATCTGTCTGTCTGCCTCCTTTTATCTGTCTGTCTGCCCCCTTTTATCTGTCTGTCTGCCCCCTTTTATCTGTCTGTCTGCCCCCTTTTATCTGTCTGTCTGCCCCCTTCTATCTGTCTGTCTGCCCCCTTCTATCTGTCTGTCTGCCCCCTTCTATCTGCCCTCCTGTCTGTCTGCCCCCTTCTATCTGCCCTCCTGTCTGTCTGCCCCCTTCTATCTGCCCTTCTCCCTGGTCTCTGAAGTGTTAATCTCCAGGATAGTTACACTCTGTCATCAGTGATAACCCTGTTTGACGACAAGCCCGCTGTCTGCAGGAGGCCGGCCGGCTGCCTTATGAAAGGATCCATGGCTGCTTCAAATAAGCTTATTTAGTGAGGGAAAGACTCTGGTTCTGAGATTTGAGAAATTGACTAGACCAGCAAGCTATATCTGAACAGCTTTGGAACTCCAGATGTTTACAAGCACAGAAGGAGGCCATTCCACTAACCCTCTGTTTTATAACCCACCTTGCTGTTTGCCAAAACTAGTTTTGTGTCCTCAGCAGACTTCAAAATTCTGCTCCATGTCCCCAACCCTTTAACAGGCCGAGCAACAGCCATTTACACTAACTCTTTGTTTCCTGTCTGTCAACCAACATCCGTACTGCTACATTTCCTCTTTTGCCTGAATTTACAAAGAAGCCTCTTGTGAGGCTTATTGAATAGTGTCTGAAAACCCACATACAGCACACCTGTCCATGGGACTGGAGTGTAGTTGATGTAATACCTTTAATATCTTTCATTCATTTGTTTGAATCACATGTCCAAGTCAGTGCATTGAGATAAAACTCCATGGAGCTAAAATCACCCATGTTAAGGAATGCTAATATCATTGCTGAAACACTGAAAATGGACATAATGGGAATCTTGCTCAGCTCACAGAGATTTGTCTCAAAAAACAGTTTAAATATGAGTTCAGTACTGTTGCTATTTTATCTGCCGTAATATTTTGCTTGATTATAATTTTGTGTCTTAAATAAAAGATTTGTTGCGTAGCCTGAGGTATAGGGACTGGGAGTGTGCTGCTTTTCCACCTGTAGCAGACAAGAGTGTACAATGTACAAGGTGTAAGATTTTCTGTATAACCTAGTGGTAAAAGGTTAGATGGTGCGGCAGGGCCAACTTCCTATTGTGCATCAGCTGAAATCTAGTTTCTTTTTTGGACAGCAGAGTAGAGCCTTGTTGGGAAAGGAGCCGAATTGTAAGGAGTAAGACCTGGAATTGTCTTGTGAGTTGGTACGAAGAGAAACAAAATCTGGAATCTTTCATGAGGCAGTTCAATACTGTGACTGTGGCTCTATAGCTTTAGATTGTAATGTGATAATGTATTAGGCACTAAAAGACCACTGGTCCATCCTTCCAGCCTGCTCTTCCAAACGTCACAGCTGCTTCCTGACCCTGAGTGTGGTAATAATGACCGAGTCCTCTTTCCGAGCGAGAATCTATTTAGGCATTTTTCCAACAACCGTGGTTTTCTGTTCCGCCAGACCCACTAATAATTCAACACAGATGACAGCCATATTGACCACCTTCAGACCCATTGGAGAGTCACACCTGGAAACACAGACCCATTGGAGAGTCACACCTGGAAACACAGACCCATTGGAGAGTCACACCTGGAAACACAGACGCATTGGAGAGTCACACCTGGAAACACAGACCCATTGGAGAGTCACACCTGGAAACACAGACCCATTGGAGAGTCACACCTGGAAACGCAAACCCGTTGGAGAGACACGCCTGGGAAACGCAGACCCGTTGGAGAGACACGCCTGGGAAACGCAGACCCGTTGGAGAGACACGCCTGGGAAACGCAGACCCGTTGGAGAGACACGCCTGGGAAACGCAGACCCGTTGGAGAGACACGCCTGGGAAATGCAGACCCGTTGGAGAGACACGCCTGGGAAACGCAGACCCATTGGAGAGACACGCCTGGGAAACGCAGACCCGTTGGAGAGACACGCCTGGGAAACGCAGACCCGTTGGAGAGACACGCCTGGGAAACGCAGACCCGTTGGAGAGACACAGTCTCCTGTATTTCCCTGCCCTGTCACTGATTACCCTGCTCTGCGATTTCTCTGCCCTGGCACTGCATTTTAATACTGCAGGAATTCACTCCAAGTCTGAGTATTTGTGCTACAGTATTGTTGGACATGGTGCTGAGGATCTGTTTATCGAGGTCAGGCAGTGTGCTGCTTCATTCTAACATTACGTTTCCCTCTTGTTTTCAGTGCCAGAGCTCCTTTGGACTCCTCTTTGATATTGATGGTGTTCTGGTCCGGGGGCGGACTCCCATCCCGGCTGCCAAGGAAGCCTTCCGAAAACTTGTGGATAGCCGGGGAGAGTTCCAGGTGCCTGTGGTGTTTGTGACCAATGCAGGAAACTGCCTCCGACAAGTGAAAGCCGAGCAACTGTCCGAGGTCCTGGACGTGGAGGTAAAACCGCTGCATTGCTGATGTGAATCAGGCTTTAACTGGCAGACCTGCCCAGTGCTCTGGACCTGGCTCTGGCTCTGTAAGTGTGCAGGAAGGACCCAGTCTCAGCTTTTTCCTTCTCTCTCAATGGGAATGATTCCAAACTCTGCTCATCTCCAAGCCACACAGATAGCTATCTGAGCCTGGGAGAGATGATGGGGTCCAGGGGTCCACTGGGGATCGGTAGTGAACAAAGACAACGTGGTTTGAGATAGATGCCCCGGTGCAACTTAGTCCAGTGAGGTCCCACAGTGAAGGGCAGAGGCTTTATATCCTGAACCAACAGACTCCTTACTCCCCACCACCCCAGGGCTTGCCCGGAGTTCCAGGGGCCTCTTCTGGGCTCTCTCCTCCCCACCCCTCCGCCCAGGCTGGCGCTTTCCCCCCCACCCGCTCCCGGGCTCGGGCTCACCCCCCCCCCCCCCCTTCCCCGACACAGGATCACACTCTTTCCTCCCCACTGCCCCGGGCCGGAGCCTCTCCTGTGCGATGATAGGAGCTGGGGACTGATGCCTGTGGTTCGGGGCAGTCTAGTGATGCAGAGTGTGTCTGTGTCCTGAAACCAGACAGCATCCGTGGTTCAAGCTTCGAACATGCGAGAGGCGCTAGGGCTCGGTTTGAGGGGGTGGGGCTCTTCTGGCCCTCTCTACCCAGGCATCTCTCCCCCAATAGTTGAGTGGTGTGAGACAGTCGCTGGTCAGTGGGTTTGATGGTGGAGTGGTGTGAGACAGTCGCTGGTCAGTGGGTTTGATGGTGGAGTGGTGTGAGACAGTCCCTGGTCAGTGGGTTTGATGGTGGAGTGGTGTGAGACAGTCGCTGGTCAGTGGGATTGATGGTGGAGTGGTGTGAGACAGTCCCTGGTCAGTGGGTTTGATGGTGGAGTGGTGTGAGACAGTCCCTGGTCAGTGGGTTTGATGGTGGAGTGGTGTGAGACAGTCCCTGGTCAGTGGGTTTGATGGTGGAGTGGTGTGAGACAGTCCCTGGTCAGTGGGTTTGATGGTGGAGTGGTGTGAGACAGTCACTAGTCAGTGGGTTTGATGGTGGAGTGGTGTGAGACAGTCGCTGGTCAGTGGGATTGATGGTGGAGTGGTGTGAGACAGTCCCTGGTCAGTGGGTTTGATGGTGGAGTGGTGTGAGACAGTCCCTGGTCAGTGGGATTGATGGTGGAGTGGTGTGAGACAGTCCCTGGTCAGTGGGTTTGATGGTGGAGTGGTGTGAGACAGTCCCTGGTCAGTGGGTTTGATGGTGGAGTGGTGTGAGACAGTCGCTGGTCAGTGGGATTGATGGTGGAGTGGTGTGAGACAGTCCCTGGTCAGTGGGTTTGATGCTGGAGTGGTGTGAGACAGTCCCTGGTCAGTGGGTTTGATGGTGGAGTGGTGTGAGACAGTCCCTGGTCAGTGGGTTTGATGGTGGAGTGGTGTGAGACAGTCGCTGGTCAGTGGGATTGATGGTGGAGTGGTGTGAGACAGTCGCTGGTCAGTGGGTTTGATGGTGGAGTGGTGTGAGACAGTCCCTGGTCAGTGGGTTTGATGGTGGAGTGGTGTGAGACAGTCCCTGGTCAGTGGGTTTGATGGTGGAGTGGTGTTGGACAGTCGCTGGTCAGTGGGTTTGATGGTGGAGTGGTGTGAGACAGTCCCTGGTCAGTGGGTTTGATGGTGGAGTGGTGTGAGACAGTCCCTGGTCAGTGGGATTGATGGTGGAGTGGTGTGAGACAGTCCCTGGTCAGTGGGTTTGATGGTGGAGTGGTGTGAGACAGTCCCTGGTCAGTGGGTTTGATGGTGGAGTGGTGTGAGACAGTCGCTGGTCAGTGGGATTGATGGTGGAGTGGTGTGAGACAGTCCCTGGTCAGTGGGTTTGATGCTGGAGTGGTGTGAGACAGTCCCTGGTCAGTGGGTTTGATGGTGGAGTGGTGTGAGACAGTCCCTGGTCAGTGGGTTTGATGGTGGAGTGGTGTGAGACAGTCGCTGGTCAGTGGGATTGATGGTGGAGTGGTGTGAGACAGTCCCTGGTCAGTGGGTTTGATGGTGGAGTGGTGTGAGACAGTCCCTGGTCAGTGGGTTTGATGGTGGAGTGGTGTGAGACAGTCCCTGGTCAGTGGGTTTGATGGTGGAGTGGTGTGAGACAGTCCCTGGTCAGTGGGTTTGATGGTGGAGTGGTGTGAGACAGTCCCTGGTCAGTGGGTTTGATGGTGGAGTGGTGTGAGACAGTCGCTAGTCAGTGGGTTTGATGGTGGAGTGGTGTGAGACAGTCCCTGGTCAGTGGGTGTGATGGTGGAGTGGTGTGAGACAGTCGCTGGTCAGTGGGATTGATGGTGGAGTGGTGTGAGACAGTCCCTGGTCAGTGGGTTTGATGGTGGAGTGGTGTGAGACAGTCCCTGGTCAGTGGGATTGATGGTGGAGTGGTGTGAGACAGTCCCTGGTCAGTGGGTTTGATGGTGGAGTGGTGTGAGACAGTCCCTGGTCAGTGGGTTTGATGGTGGAGTGGTGTGAGACAGTCGCTGGTCAGTGGGATTGATGGTGGAGTGGTGTGAGACAGTCCCTGGTCAGTGGGTTTGATGCTGGAGTGGTGTGAGACAGTCCCTGGTCAGTGGGTTTGATGGTGGAGTGGTGTGAGACAGTCGCTGGTCAGTGGGTTTGATGGTGGAGTGGTGTGAGACAGTCCCTGGTCAGTGGGTTTGATGGTGGAGTGGTGTGAGACAGTCCCCGGTCAGTGGGTTTGATGGTGGAGTGGTGTGAGACAGTCCCTGGTCAGTGGGTTTGATGGTGGAGTGGTGTGAGACAGTCCCTGGTCAGTGGGTTTGATGGTGGAGTGGTGTGAGACAGTCCCTGGTCAGTGGGTTTGATGGTTGAGTGGTGTGAGACAGTCGCTGGTTAGTGGGTTTGATGGTGGAGTGGTGTGAGACAGTCCCTGGTCAGTGGGTTTGATGGTGGAGTGGTGTGAGACAGTCCCTGGTCAGTGGGTTTGATGGTGGAGTGGTGTGAGACAGTCCCTGGTCAGTGGGTTTGATGGTGGAGTGGTGTGAGACAGTCGCTGGTCAGTGGGTTTGATGGTGGAGTGGTGTGAGACAGTCCCTGGTCAGTGGGATTGATGGTGGAGTGGTGTGAGACAGTCCCTGGTCAGTGGGTTTGATGGTGGAGTGGTGTGAGACAGTCCCTGGTCAGTGGGTTTGATGGTGGAGTGGTGTGAGACAGTCCCTGGTCAGTGGGTTTGATGGTGGAGTGGTGTGAGACAGTCCCTGGTCAGTGGGTTTGATGGTGGAGTGGTGTGAGACAGTCCCTGGTCAGTGGGTTTGGTGGTGGAGTGGTGTGAGACAGTCCCTGGTCAGTGGGTTTGATGGTGGAGTGGTGTGAGACAGTCCCTGGTCAGTGGGTTTGATGGTGGAGTGGTGTGAGACAGTCCCTGGTCAGTGGGTTTGATGGTGGAGTGGTGTGAGACAGTCCCTGGTCAGTGGGATTGATGGTGGAGTGGTGTGAGACAGTCGCTGGTCAGTGGGTTTGATGGTGGAGTGGTGTGAGACAGTCCCTGGTCAGTGGGTTTGATGGTGGAGTGGTGTGAGACAGTCGCTGGTCAGTGGGTTTGATGCTGGAGTGGTGTGAGACAGTCCCTGGTCAGTGGGTTTGATGGTGGAGTGGTGTGAGACAGTCCCTGGTCAGTGGGTTTGGTGGTGGAGTGGTGTGAGACAGTGAGACAGTCCGTGTTCTGTGGAGGGAGATGTTTCGATGGCTGAGGAACCTTTCTGTGAACTTGAGGAACAGCTGCTAACGGATGGTGTTTTGATTCTTTCAGATCTCTCAGGACCAGGTGATGCTGTCCCACAGCCCTTTGAGAATGTTTCATGATTTCCATAACAAGTTTGTTCTGGTGTCAGGACAGGGACATGTTGAGGAGATTGCCCGGAAGCATCCTGCAAACCTCCACGTTTTACCACCTGTTGATATGGCTCAAATTTTCTTTCTCCGACTCGGCTCCATTCACCTCTCCGCGGGCAAATCACCGCAAACTCTGGCTGACAGAGGCTGACCCGGGCCCAGTCCTGGGCCACTGCTGCCATCGACAGCTGACCCCCCCCCAACACACCCCATAACCCCACACCGTCAGAGCCCCTCCCCCCAACACACCCCATAACCCCCACCGTCAGAGCCCCTCCCCCAACACACCCCATAACCCCCCCACCGTCAGAGCCCCTCCCCCCAACACGCCCCATAACCCCACACCGTCAGAGCCCCTCCCCCAACACACCCCATGACCCCACACCATCAGAGCCCCTCCCCCAACACACCCCATAACCCCACACCGTCAGAGCCCCTCCCCCCAACACACCCCATAACCCCCACCGTCAGAGCCCCTCCCCCAACACACCCCATAACCCCCACACCGTCAGAGCCCCTCCCCCAACACACCCCATAACCCCCACACCGTCAGAGCCCCTCCCCCAACACACCCCATAACCCCCACACCGTCAGAGCCCCTCCCCCAACACACCCCATAACCCCCACACCGTCAGAGCCCCTCCCCCAACACACCCCATAACCCACACCGTCAGAGCCCCTCCCCCAACACACCCCATAACCCCCACACCGTCAGAGCCCCTCCCCCAACACACCCCATAACCCCCACACCGTCAGAGCCCCTCCCCCAACACACCCCATAACCCCACACCGTCGGAGCCCCTCCCCCAACACACCCCATAACCCCACACCGTCAGAGCCCCTCCCCCCAACACGCCCCATAACCCCACACCGTCAGAGCCCCTCCCCCAACACACCCCATGACCCCACACCATCAGAGCCCCTCCCCCAACACACCCCATAACCCCACACCGTCAGAGCCCCTCCCCCAACACACCCCATAACCCCATACGGTCAGAGCCCCTCCCCCAACACACCCCATAACCCCCACCGTCAGAGCCCCTCCCCCAACACACCCCATAACCCCACACCGTCAGAGCCCCTCCCCCAACACACCCCATAACCCCCACCGTCAGAGCCCCTCCCCCAACACACCCCATAACCCCCACCGTCAGAGCCCCTCCCCCAACACACCTCATAACCCCCACCGTCAGAGCCCCTCCCCCAACACACCCCATAACCCCACACCGTCAGAGCCCCTCCCCCAACACACCCCATAACCCCCACCGTCAGAGCCCCTCCCCCCAACACACCCCATAACCCCCACCGTCAGAGCCCCTCCCCCAACTCACCCCATAACCCCACACCGTCAGAGTCCCTCCCCCAACACACCCCATAACCCCCACCGTCAGAGCCCCTCCCCCAACACACCCCATAACCCCCACCGTCAGAGCCCCTCCCCCAACACACCCCATAACCCCCACCGTCAGAGCCCCTCCCCCAACACACCCCATGACCCCACACCGTCAGAGCCCCTCCCCCGACACACCCCATAACCCCCACCGTCAGAGCCCCTCCCCCAACACATCCCATAACCCCCACCGTCAGAGCCCCTCCCCCAACACACCCCATAACCCCCACACCGTCAGAGCCCCTCCCCCCAACACACCCCATAACCCCCACCGTCAGAGCCCCTCCCCCAACACACCCCATAACCCCCACACCGTCAGAGCCCCTCCCCCAACACATCCCATAACCCCACACCGTCAGAGCCCCTCCCCCAACACACCCCATGACCCCCACCGTCAGAGCCCCTCCCCCAACACACCCCATAACCCCCACACCGTCAGAGCCCCTCCCCCAACACACCCCATAACCCCCACCGTCAGAGCCCCTCCCCCAACACACCCCATAACCCCCACCGTCAGAGCCCCTCCCCCAACACACCCCATAACCCCCACACCGTCAGAGCCCCTCCCCCAACACACCCCATAACCCCACACCGTCAGAGCCCCTCCCCCAACACATCCCATAACCCCACACCGTCAGAGCCCCTCCCCCAACACACCCCATGACCCCACACCGTCAGAGCCCCTCCCCCCAACACACCCCATAACCCCCACCGTCAGAGCCCCTCCCCCAACACACCCCATAACCCCCACACCGTCAGAGCCCCTCCCCCAACACACCCCATAACCCCCACACCGTCAGAGCCCCTCCCCCAACACATCCCATAACCCCCACCGTCAGAGCCCCTCCCCCAACACACCCCATAACCCCCACCGTCAGAGCCCCTCCCCCAACACACCCCATAACCCCCACCGTCAGAGCCCCTCCCCCAACACACCCCATAACCCCACACCGTCAGAGCCCCTCCCCCAACACACCCCATAACCCACACCGTCAGAGCCCCTCCCCCAACACACCCCATAACCCCCACACCGTCAGAGCCCCTCCCCCAACACACCCCATGACCCCACACCGTCAGAGCCCCTCCCCCAACACACCCCATGACCCCACACCGTCAGAGCCCCTCCCCCATAACCCCCACCGTCAGAGCCCCTCCCCCAACACACCCCATAACCCCCACCGTCAGAGCCCCTCCCCCAACACACCCCATAACCCCCACACCGTCAGAGCCCCTCCCCCAACACACCCCATGACCCCACACCGTCAGAGCCCCTCCCCCAACACACCCCATGACCCCACACCGTCAGAGCCCCTCCCCCATAACCCCCACCGTCAGAGCCCCTCCCCCAACACACCCCATAACCCCCACGGTCAGAGCCCCTCCCCCAACACACCCCATAACCCCCACCGTCAGAGCCCCTCCCCCCAACACACCCCATAACCCCACACCGTCAGAGCCCCTCCCCCAACACACCCCATAACCCCCACCGTCAGAGCCCCTCCCCCAACACACCCCATAACCCCACACCGTCAGAGCCCCTCCCCCAACACACCCCATAACCCCCACACCGTCAGAGCCCCTCCCCCAACACACCCCATAACCCCCACCGTCAGAGCCCCTCCCCCAACACACCCCATAACCCCCACCGTCAGAGCCCCTCCCCCAACACATCCCATAACCCCCACCGTCAGAGCCCCTCCCCCAACACACCCCATAACCCCACACCGTCAGAGCCCCTCCCCCAACACACCCCATAACCCCACACCGTCAGAGCCCCTCCCCCAACACACCTCATAACCCCCACACCGTCAGAGCCCCTCCCCCAACACACCCCATAACCCCCACCGTCAGAGCCCCTCCCCCAACACACCCCATAACCCCCACCGTCAGAGCCCCTCCCCCAACACACCCCATAACCCCCACCGTCAGAGCCCCTCCCCCAACACACCCCATAACCCCCACCGTCAGAGCCCCTCCCCCAACACACCCCATAACCCCCACCGTCAGAGCCCCTCCCCCAACACACCCCATAACCCCCACCGTCAGAGCCCCTCCCCCAACACACCCCATAACCCCACACCGTCAGAGCCCCTCCCCCAACACACCCCATAACCCCCACCGTCAGAGCCCCTCCCCCCAACACACCCCATAACCCCCACCGTCAGAGCCCCTCCCCCAACTCACCCCATAACCCCACACCGTCAGAGTCCCTCCCCCAACACACCCCATAACCCCCACCGTCAGAGCCCCTCCCCCCAACACACCCCATAACCCCCACCGTCAGAGCCCCTCCCCCAACTCACCCCATAACCCCACACCGTCAGAGTCCCTCCCCCAACACACCCCATAACCCCCACCGTCAGAGCCCCTCCCCCAACACACCTCATAACCCCCACCGTCAGAGCCCCTCCCCCAACACACCCCATAACCCCCACCGTCAGAGCCCCTCCCCCAACACACCCCATAACCCCACACCGTCAGAGCCCCTCCCCCAACACACCCCATAACCCCCACACCGTCAGAGCCCCTCCCCCAACACACCCCATAACCCCCACCGTCAGAGCCCCTCCCCCAACACACCCCATAACCCCCACACCGTCAGAGCCCCTCCCCCAACACACCCCATAACCCCCACCGTCAGAGCCCCTCCCCCAACACACCCCATAACCCCCACCGTCAGAGCCCCTCCCCCAACACACCCCATAACCCCCACCGTCAGAGCCCCTCCCCCAACACACCCCATAACCCACACCGTCAGAGCCCCTCCCCCAACACACCCCATAACCCCCACCGTCAGAGCCCCTCCCCCAACACACCCCATAACCCCCACCGTCAGAGCCCCTCCCCCAACACACCCCATAACCCCCACCGTCAGAGCCCCTCCCCCAACACACCCCATAACCCCCACCGTCAGAGCCCCTCCCCCAACACACCCATAACCCCCACCGTCAGAGCCCCTCCCCCAACACACCCCATAACCCCCACCGTCAGAGCCCCTCCCCCAACACACCCCATAACCCCCACCGTCAGAGCCCGTCCCCCAACACACCCCATAACCCCCACCGTCAGAGCCCCTCCCCCAACACACCCCATAACCCCACACCGTCAGAGCCCCTCCCCCAACACACCCCATAACCCACACCGTCAGAGCCCCTCCCCCAACACACCCATAACCCCCACACCGTCAGAGCCCCTCCCCCCAACACACCCCATAACCCCACACCGTCAGAGCCCCTCCCCCAACACACCCCATAACCCCCACCGTCAGAGCCCCTCCCCCAACACACCCCATAACCCCCACCGTCAGAGCCCCTCCCCCAACACACCTCATAACCCCCACCGTCAGAGCCCCTCCCCCAACACACCCCATAACCCCCACCGTCAGAGCCCCTCCCCCAACACGCCCCATAACCCCCACCGTCAGAGCCCCTCCCCCAACACACCCCATAACCCCACACCGTCAGAGCCCCTCCCCCAACACATCCCATAACCCCCACCGTCAGAGCCCTCCCCCAACACACCCCATAACCCCCACCGTCAGAGCCCCTCCCCCAACACACCCCATAACCCCCACCGTCAGAGCCCCTCCCCCAACACGCCCCATAACCCCCACCGTCAGAGCCCCTCCCCCAACACACCCCATAACCCCCACACCGTCAGAGCCCCTCCCCCAACACACCCCATAACCCCCACACCGTCAGAGCCCCTCCCCCAACACACCCCATAACCCCCACCGTCAGAGCCCCTCCCCCAACACACCCCATGACCCCACACCGTCAGAGCCCCTCCCCCAACACACCCCATAACCCCCACCGTCAGAGCCCCTCCCCCAACACACCCCATAACCCCCACCGTCAGAGCCCCTCCCCCAACACACCCCATAACCCCCACACCGTCAGAGCCCTCCCCCAACACACCCCATAACCCCCACCGTCAGAGCCCCTCCCCCAACACATCCCATAACCCCCACCGTCAGAGCCCCTCCCCCAACACACCCCATAACCCCCACCGTCAGAGCCCCTCCCCCAACACATCCCATAACCCCCACCGTCAGAGCCCCTCCCCCAACACATCCCATAACCCCCACCGTCAGAGCCCCTCCCCCAACACACCCCATAACCCCCACCGTCAGAGCCCCTCCCCCAACACACCCCATAACCCCCACCGTCAGAGCCCCTCCCCCAACACACCCCATAACCCCCACCGTCAGAGCCCCTCCCCAACACACCCCATAACCCCCACCGTCAGAGCCCCTCCCCCAACACATCCCATAACCCCACACCGTCAGAGCCCCTCCCCCAACACACCCCATAACCCCCACACCGTCAGAGCCCCTCCCCCAACACACCCCATAACCCCCACCGTCAGAGCCCCTCCCCCAACTCACCCCATAACCCCCACCGTCAGAGCCCCTCCCCCAACACACCCCATAACCCCCACCGTCAGAGCCCCTCCCCCAACACACCCATAACCCCCACCGTCAGAGCCCCTCCCCCAACACACCCCATAACCCCCACACCGTCAGAGCCCCTCCCCCAACACACCCCATAACCCCCACACCGTCAGAGCCCCTCCCCCAACACACCCCATAACCCACACCGTCAGAGCCCCTCCCCCAACACACCCCATAACCCCCACACCGTCAGAGCCCCTCCCCCAACACATCCCATAACCCCCACACCGTCAGAGCCCCTCCCCCAACACATCCCATAACCCCCACCGTCAGAGCCCCTCCCCCAACACACCCCATAACCCCCACCGTCAGAGCCCCTCCCCCAACACATCCCATAACCCCCACCGTCAGAGCCCCTCCCCCAACACATCCCATAACCCACACCGTCAGAGCCCCTCCCCCAACACACCCCATAACCCCCACACCGTCAGAGCCCCTCCTTGTGAGTGGAGGCTTATAATGGTTTGTATGCAGGTGAGGGGGTGGTGAATATCGAATAAATGTACAGATGTCCCCCATTGCAACTGAATTAGTTTATATTCTAATATTCCCTCAGTGAGAGACCTCTTTCCCTTTTTTCTGTTGGTCATATGCTCTATCTCTGAGTTTTGCTGGATTCCTTAACCGTCCGGTTCCTCAGTCTGGGTTTCAAGCGAGTGATCACCATCGAGATGCTTCGAGAGGCATTCCCCTTGTTGGATGTCGTTGATCATAATCGGAGACCGAAAGAGCTGGTAGGTGGAGCATTTAAAACACTGACCTTACACACGGCTGACCATTCAGTGGCTCAGGGCTGGAGCAGCATCAGCCAGGCCACAATCCCACAATCAATCTCTTGCCTATTCTGACTGAGATGTTCTCAGCCTGACCGAGAGTTACTGTGCCCCCTCCTCGCCCGCGCCCCCTCCTCACCCGCGCCCCCTCCTCGCCCGCTCGTCGCCCACCCCCCCCCTCCTCACCCGCGCCCCCTCCTCGCCCGCTCGTCGCCCACCCCCCCCCTCCTCGCCCGCGATATATTTCCAAGTTGGGATGGTGTGTGACTTGGAGGGGAACGTGCAGGTGGTGTTGTTCTCATGTGCCTGCTGCCCTTGTCCTTCTAGATGGTAGAGGTCGCGGGTTTGGGAGGTGCTGTTGAAGAAGCCTTGGCGAGTTGCTGCAGTGCATCCTGTGGATGGTACACACTGCAGCCACTGTGCGCCGGTGGTGAAGGGAGTGAATGTTTAAGGTGGTGGATGGGGTGCCAATCAAGTGGGCTGCTTTGTCCTGGATGGTGTCGAGCTTCTTGAGTGTTGTTGGAGCTGCACTCATCCAGGCAAGTGGAGAGTATTCCATCATACTCCTGACTTGTGCCTTGTAGATGGTGGAAAGGCTTTGGGGAGTCAGGAGGTGAGTCACTCACCACAGAATACCCAGCCTCTGACCTGCTCTTGTAACCACAGTATTTATATGGCTGGTCCAGTTAAGTTTCTGGTCAATGGTGACCCCCAGGATGTTGATGGTGAGGGATTCAGCGATGGTAATGCCGTTGAATGTCAAGGGGAGGTGGTTGGAGATGGTCATTGCCTGGCACTTATCTGCCACGAATGTTACTTGCCACTTATCAGCCCAAGCCTCCGGATGTTGTCCAGGTCTTGCTGCATGCGGGCTCGGACTGCTTCATTAACTGAGGGGTTGCGAATGGAACTGAACACTGTGCAATCATCAATGAACATCCCCGCCCCCCCCCCGCGTCCTGCTCCGCCCCCCCCGCGTCCTGCTCCGCCCCCCCCGCGTCCTGCTCCGCCCCCCCCGCGTCCTGCTCCGCCCCCCCCGCGTCCTGCTCCGCCCCCCCCGCGTCCTGCTCCGCCCCCCCCGCGTCCTGCTCCGCCCCCCCCCGCGTCCTGCTCCGCCCCCCCCGCGTCCTGCTCCGCCCCCCCCGCGTCCTGCTCCGCCCCCCCCGCGTCCTGCTCCGCCCCCCCCGCGTCCTGCTCCGCCCCCCCCGCGTCCTGCTCCGCCCCCCCCGCGTCCTGCTCCGCCCCCCCCGCGTCCTGCTCCGCCCCCCCCGCGTCCTGCTCCGCCCCCCCCGCGTCCTGCTCCGCCCCCCCCCGCGTCCTGCTCCGCCCCCCCCGCGTCCTGCTCCGCCCCCCCCGCGTCCTGCTCCGCCCCCCCCGCGTCCTGCTCCGCCCCCCCCGCGTCCTGCTCCGCCCCCCCCGCGTCCTGCTCCGCCCCCCCCGCGTCCTGCTCCGCCCCCCCCGCGTCCTGCTCCGCCCCCCCCCGCGTCCTGCTCCGCCCCCCCCGCGTCCTGCTCCGCCCCCCCCGCGTCCTGCTCCGCCCCCCCCGCGTCCTGCTCCGCCCCCCCCGCGTCCTGCTCCGCCCCCCCCGCGTCCTGCTCCGCCCCCCCCGCGTCCTGCTCCGCCCCCCCCGCGTCCTGCTCCGCCCCCCCCGCGTCCTGCTCCGCCCCCCCGCGTCCTGCTCCGCCCCCCCCGCGTCCTGCTCCGCCCCCCCCCGCGTCCTGCTCCGCCCCCCCCGCGTCCTGCTCCGCCCCCCCCCGCGTCCTGCTCCGCCCCCCCCGCGTCCTGCTCCGCCCCCCCCGCGTCCTGCTCCGCCCCCCCCGCGTCCTGCTCCGCCCCCCCCGCGTCCTGCTCCGCCCCCCCCGCGTCCTGCTCCGCCCCCCCCGCGTCCTGCTCCGCCCCCCCCGCGTCCTGCTCCGCCCCCCCCGCGTCCTGCTCCGCCCCCCCCGCGTCCTGCTCCGCCCCCCCCGCGTCCTGCTCCGCCCCCCCCGCGTCCTGCTCCGCCCCCCCCGCGTCCTGCTCCGCCCCCCCCGCGTCCTGCTCCGCCCCCCCCGCGTCCTGCTCCGCCCCCCCCGCGTCCTGCTCCGCCCCCCCCGCGTCCTGCTCCGCCCCCCCCCCGCGTCCTGCTCCGCCCCCCCCGCGTCCTGCTCCGCCCCCCCCGCGTCCTGCTCCGCCCCCCCCGCGTCCTGCTCCGCCCCCCCCGCGTCCTGCTCCGCCCCCCCCCGCGTCCTGCTCCGCCCCCCCCCGCGTCCTGCTCCGCCCCCCCCGCGTCCTGCTCCGCCCCCCCCGCGTCCTGCTCCGCCCCCCCCGCGTCCTGCTCCGCCCCCCCCGCGTCCTGCTCCGCCCCCCCCCGCGTCCTGCTCCGCCCCCCCCGCGTCCTGCTCCGCCCCCCCCGCGTCCTGCTCCGCCCCCCCCGCGTCCTGCTCCGCCCCCCCCGCGTCCTGCTCCGCCCCCCCCGCGTCCTGCTCCGCCCCCCCCGCGTCCTGCTCCGCCCCCCCCGCGTCGCTCCGGCTCCGCCCCCCCCGCGTCCTGCTCCGCCCCCCCCGCGTCCTGCTCCGCCCCCCCCGCGTCCTGCTCCGCCCCCCCCGCGTCCTGCTCCGCCCCCCCCGCGTCCTGCTCCGCCCCCCCCGCGTCCTGCTCCGCCCCCCCCGCGTCCTGCTCCGCCCCCCCCGCGTCCTGCTCCGCCCCCCCCCGCGTCCTGCTCCGCCCCCCCCGCGTCCTGCTCCGCCCCCCCCGCGTCCTGCTCCGCCCCCCCCGCGTCCTGCTCCGCCCCCCCCGCGTCCTGCTCCGCCCCCCCCGCGTCCTGCTCCGCCCCCCCCGCGTCCTGCTCCGCCCCCCCCGCGTCCTGCTCCGCCCCCCCCGCGTCCTGCTCCGCCCCCCCCGCGTCCTGCTCCGCCCCCCCCGCGTCCTGCTCCGCCCCCCCCGCGTCCTGCTCCGCCCCCCCCGCGTCCTGCTCCGCCCCCCCCGCGTCCTGCTCCGCCCCCCCCGCGTCCTGCTCCGCCCCCCCCGCGTCCTGCTCCGCCCCCCCCGCGTCCTGCTCCGCCCCCCCCGCGTCCTGCTCCGCCCCCCCCGCGTCCTGCTCCGCCCCCCCCGCGTCCTGCTCCGCCCCCCCCGCGTCCTGCTCCGCCCCCCCCGCGTCCTGCTCCGCCCCCCCCGCGTCCTGCTCCGCCCCCCCCGCGTCTGCTCCGCCCCCCCCGCGTCCTGCTCCGCCCCCCCCGCGTCCTGCTCGCCCCCCCCGCGTCCTGCTCCGCCCCCCCCGCGTCCTGCTCCGCCCCCCCCGCGTCCTGCTCCGCCCCCCCCGCGTCCTGCTCCGCCCCCCCCGCGTCCTGCTCCGCCCCCCCCCGCGTCCTGCTCCGCCCCCCCCGCGTCCTGCTCCGCCCCCCCCGCGTCCTGCTCCGCCCCCCCCGCGTCCTGCTCCGCCCCCCCCGCGTCCTGCTCCGCCCCCCCCGCGTCCTGCTCCGCCCCCCCCGCGTCCTGCTCCGCCCCCCCCGCGTCCTGCTCCGCCCCCCCCGCGTCCTGCTCCGCCCCCCCCGCGTCCTGCTCCGCCCCCCCCGCGTCCTGCTCCGCCCCCCCCGCGTCCTGCTCCGCCCCCCCCGCGTCCTGCTCCGCCCCCCCCCGCGTCCTGCACCGCCCCCCCCCGCGTCCTGCTCCGCCCCCCCCGCGTCCTGCTCCGCCCCCCCGCGTCCTGCTCCGCCCCCCCCGCGTCCTGCTCCGCCCCCCCCGCGTCCTGCTCCGCCCCCCCCGCGTCCTGCTCCGCCCCCCCCGCGTCCTGCTCCGCCCCCCCCGCGTCCTGCTCCGCCCCCCCCGCGTCCTGCTCCGCCCCCCCGCGTCCTGCTCCGCCCCCCCCGCGTCCTGCTCCGCCCCCCCCGCGTCCTGCTCCGCCCCCCCGGTCTGCTCGCCCCCCGCGTCCTGCTCCGCCCCCCCCGCGTCCTGCTCCGCCCCCCCCGCGTCCTGCTCCGCCCCCCCCGCGTCCTGCTCCGCCCCCCCCGCGTCCTGCTCCGCCACCCCCGCGTCCTGCTCCGCCCCCCCCGCGTCCTGCTCCGCACCCCCCGCGTCCTGCTCCGCCCCCCCCGCGTCCTGCTCCGCCCCCCCCGCGTCCTGCTCCGCCCCCCCCGCGTCCTGCTCCGCCCCCCCCGCGTCCTGCTCCGCCCCCCCCGCGTCCTGCTCCGCCCCCCCCGCGTCCTGCTCCGCCCCCCCCGCGTCCTGCTCCGCCCCCCCCGCGTCCTGCTCCGCCCCCCCCGCGTCCTGCTCCGCCCCCCCCCCCGCGTCCTGCTCCGCCCCCCCCGCGTCCTGCTCCGCCCCCCCCGCGTCCTGCTCCGCCCCCCCCGCGTCCTGCTCCGCCCCCCCCGCGTCCTGCTCCGCCCCCCCGCGTCCTGCTCCGCCCCCCCCGCGTCCTGCTCCGCCCCCCCCGCGTCCTGCTCCGCCCCCCCCGCGTCCTGCTCCGCCCCCCCCGCGTCCTGCTCCGCCCCCCCCGCGTCCTGCTCCGCCCCCCCCGCGTCCTGCTCCGCCCCCCCCGCGTCCTGCTCCGCCCCCCCCGCGTCCTGCTCCGCCCCCCCCGCGTCCTGCTCCGCCCCCCCGCGTCCTGCTCGCCCGCGTCCTGCTCCGCCCCCCCGCGTCCTGCTCCGCCCCCCCCGCGTCCTGCTCCGCCCCCCCCGCGTCCTGCTCCGCCCCCCCCGCGTCCTGCTCCGCCCCCCCCGCGTCCTGCTCCGCCCCCCCCCGCGTCCTGCTCCGCCCCCCCCGCGTCCTGCTCCGCCCCCCCGCGTCCTGCTCCGCCCCCCCGCGTCCTGCTCCGCCCCCCCCCGCGTCCTGCTCCGCCCCCCCCGCGTCCTGCTCCGCCCCCCCCCGCGTCCTGCTCCGCCCCCCCCCGCGTCCTGCTCCGCCCCCCCCCGCGTCCTGCTCCGCCCCCCCCCGCGTCCTGCTCCGCCCCCCCCCGCGTCCTGCTCCGCCCCCCCCCGCGTCCTGCTCCGCCCCCCCCCGCGTCCTGCTCCGCCCCCCCCCGCGTCCTGCTCCGCCCCCCCCCGCGTCCTGCTCCGCCCCCCCCCCGCGTCCTGCTCCGCCCCCCCCCCGCGTCCTGCTCCGCCCCCCCCCCGCGTCCTGCTCCGCCCCCCCCCGCGTCCTGCTCCGCCCCCCCCCGCGTCCTGCTCCGCCCCCCCCGCGTCCTGCTCCGCCCCCCCCCCGCGTCCTGCTCCGCCCCCCCCGCGTCCTGCTCCGCCCCCCCCCGCGTCCTGCTCCGCCCCCCCCCGCGTCCTGCTCCGCCCCCCCCCCGCGTCCTGCTCCGCCCCCCCCCGCGTCCTGCTCCGCCCCCCCCCCGCGTCCTGCTCCGCCCCCCCCCCGCGTCCTGCTCCGCCCCCCCCCGCGTCCTGCTCCGCCCCCCCCGCGTCCTGCTCCGCCCCCCCCCGCGTCCTGCTCCGCCCCCCCCCCGCGTCCTGCTCCGCCCCCCCCCGCGTCCTGCTCCGCCCCCCCCCGCGTCCTGCTCCGCCCCCCCCCGCGTCCTGCTCCGCCCCCCCCCGCGTCCTGCTCCGCCCCCCCCGCGTCCTGCTCCGCCCCCCCCCGCGTCCTGCTCCGCCCCCCCCCGCGTCCTGCTCGCCCCCCCCGCGTCCTGCTCCGCCCCCCCCGCGTCCTGCTCCGCCCCCCCCGCGTCCTGCTCCGCCCCCCCGCGTCCTGCTCCGCCCCCCCCGCGTCCTGCTCCGCCCCCCCCGCGTCCTGCTCCGCCCCCCCCCGCGTCCTGCTCCGCCCCCCCCGCGTCCTGCTCCGCCCCCCCCGCGTCCTGCTCCGCCCCCCCCCCGCGTCCTGCTCCGCCCCCCCCCCGCGTCCTGCTCCGCCCCCCCCCCGCGTCCTGCTCCGCCCCCCCCCCGCGTCCTGCTCCGCCCCCCCCCCCGCGTCCTGCTCCGCCCCCCCCCCGCGTCCTGCTCCGCCCCCCCCCCGCGTCCTGCTCCGCCCCCCCCGCGTCCTGCTCCGCCCCCCCGCGTCCTGCTCCGCCCCCCCCGCGTCCTGCTCCGCCCCCCCCGCGTCCTGCTCCGCCCCCCCCCCGCGTCCTGCTCCGCCCCCCCCAATTTCAGCTTCTACACCGTTCCTCCATCTCACCCATCACAATATTCCCACAAATTCTGATTCCAGCTGTCCACCTTAACAATCCACTTCCTGTGTCTCTGCCCACATCCTTATCTCCACTGACACTGGTCTGCTGCCAATACCCCATCGTCCTTTTTCCATCGTTGATGACTCCCTTCACCCCACCTCGTGCTTCCTCCCTGCTTCCTTTTCACCCACTCTTTTGGCCCTTTCCCTAATTCAGTTTAATCTGTTTGCACACCCCCCTTGCTGTCCATGTTCTCTCTCAAACTCTGAGCTGACTTTCCAACATGAGGAACACGTATTATTTATGCAGCAAAAAGTGTTCACCGTGCAGTACAAACTGTGGGCCAAGTTCCGCTGATCATCCTCTCTGCCCTGCCCCCGTCTTCACCAGGTGTACCTGGACACCCATTGCTAGAGGTTGCACAGAAGACCGTGGAGTAACTCTCCCTCGGACACTGGTATCAGGAAGGTCTCAGGGCAGCACTGGTGATGGTAAGATGCCAGGCACTGCCACTCCAGGGCACAGTGGGTTTGTGCGGGAATCCATGCTGGCCCAGAATGCACTCGAACGGCCGTTAAATCTGTTTGCTTTGTTTTGCAGCCTCCAGCTACCAAGGATTTCACTCAGATTGAAGGTGAGCACATTTATATAAACTTTATTGCTGCGTGTCTGTATTTAATCTGAATTGTTTTGCATGTATTTATTGACTATTAATGTCTGTTTAATCTGTATCGCTCTGTGTGTACCTGTGGGGAAAGGTCCCTCAACACTGAACCAACAACAAGTGTAATTCCGTTTTCAAAACACTTCCCACTGTGGCACCATTTCCCACATTGGTCATCTGACCATGATGTTGAGTGAGATTCCAGTTGGTGATCAGTTCTGGAGGGGTTTAGCCCAGAACACCAGGAACACCTTGCTGATCTCTCACTCCAGAGTATTGCAGAGTCCCAGATGAGGGTAAGGGCTGTGATCAGCAGCTAATGGGATGTTTCCCTTCTGCAGCAGTGATCCTGTTTGGAGAACCCGTCAGGTGGGAGACTAACCTGCAGTTGATAATTGATGTCCTATTAACCAATGGGAGCCCGGGAGACTGCGTGAGGACCGTACCAGATCCACATCTTCCCATCCTGGCCTGTAACATGGACCTGATGTGGATGGCCGAGGCACAGATGGCCAGGTGAGGGGGGCTGTCACATGGACCTGATGTGGATGGCCAGGTGAGGGGGGCTGTCACATGGACCTGATGTGGATGGCCAGGTGAGAGGGGCTGTCACATGGACCTGATGTGGATGGCCAGGTGAGGTGGGCTGTCACATGGACCTGATGTGGATGGCCAGGTGAGGGGGGCTGTCACATGGACCTGATGTGGATGGCCAGGTGAGAGGGGCTGTCACATGGACCTGATGTGGATGGCCAGGTGAGGGGGGCTGTCACATGGACCTGATGTGGATGGCCAGGTGAGAGGGGCTGTCACATGGACCTGATGTGGATGGCCAGGTGAGAGGGGCTGTCACATGGACCTGATGTGGATGGCCAGGTGAGGGGGGCTGTCACATGGACCTGATGTGGATGGCCAGGTGAGAGGGGCTGTCACATGGACCTGATGTGGATGGCCAGGTGAGGGGGGCTGTCACATGGACCTGATGTGGATGGCCAGGTGAGAGGGGCTGTCACATGGACCTGATGTGGATGGCCAGGTGAGAGGGGCTGTCACATGGACCTGATGTGGATGGCCAGGTGAGGGGGGCTGTCACATGGACCTGATGTGGATGGCCAGGTGAGGGGGGCTGTCACATGGACCTGATGTGGATGGCCAGGTGAGGGGGGGCTGTCACATGGACCTGATGTGGATGGCCAGGTGAGAGGGGCTGTCACATGGACCTGATGTGGATGGCCAGGTGAGGGGGGCTGTCACATGGACCTGATGTGGATGGCCAGGTGAGGGGGGCTGTCACATGGACCTGATGTGGATGGCCAGGTGAGAGGGGCTGTCACATGGACCTGATGTGGATGGCCAGGTGAGGGGGGCTGTCACATGGACCTGATGTGGATGGCCAGGTGAGAGGGGCTGTCACATGGACCTGATGTGGATGGCCAGGTGAGGGGGGCTGTCACATGGACCTGATGTGGATGGCCAGGTGAGGGGGGGCTGTCACATGGACCTGATGTGGATGGCCAGGTGAGGGGGGCTGTCACATGGACCTGATGTGGATGGCCAGGTGAGAGGGGCTGTCACATGGACCTGATGTGGATGGCCAGGTGAGAGGGGCTGTCACATGGACCTGATGTGGATGGCCAGGTGAGAGGGGCTGTCACATGGACCTGATGTGGATGGCCAGGTGAGGGGGGCTGTCACATGGACCTGATGTGGATGGCCAGGTGAGGGGGGCTGTCACATGGACCTGATGTGGATGGCCAGGTGAGGGGGGGCTGTCACATGGACCTGATGTGGATGGCCAGGTGAGAGGGGCTGTCACATGGACCTGATGTGGATGGCCAGGTGAGAGGGGCTGTCACATGGACCTGATGTGGATGGCCAGGTGAGGGGGGCTGTCACATGGACCTGATGTGGATGGCCAGGTGAGGGGGGCTGTCACATGGACCTGATGTGGATGGCCAGGTGAGGGGGGGCTGTCACATGGACCTGATGTGGATGGCCAGGTGAGGGGGGCTGTCACATGGACCTGATGTGGATGGCCAGGTGAGAAGGGCTGTCACATGGACCTGATGTGGATGGCCAGGTGAGGGGGGCTGTCACATGGACCTGATGTGGATGGCCAGGTGAGAGGGGCTGTCACATGGACCTGATGTGGATGGCCAGGTGAGAGGGGCTGTCACATGGACCTGATGTGGATGGCCAGGTGAGAGGGGCTGTCACATGGACCTCCTGGCATATCTGGGGTTAATGTGTCAGAGGCTACAGCTCACCCCCAGGTTACAAAGCTCGAGTGTCCATGTGGGATGGGGGAAGTGAGTAATTTGGGATGGGGGAAGTGAGTAATTTGGGATGGGGGAAGTGAGTATTTTGGGATGGGGGAAGTGAGTATTTTGGGATGGGGGAAGTGAGTATTTTGGGATGGGGGAAGTGAGTATTTTGGGATGGGGGAAGTGAGTATTTTGGGATGGGGGAAGTGAGTATTTTGGGATGGGGGAAGTGAGTATTTTGGGATGGGGGAAGTGAGTATTTTGGGATGGGGGAAGTGAGTATTTTGGGATGGGGGAAGTGAGTATTTTGGGCTGGAGCATTTGCCAAGTCTCAAAATGAAAATCAGTTTGTGAATCGTCAGACAAGTCTCTTCTCCCACTACAAAGGCGGGGGAGGGGGAGACTTCCCTGCCCTCCCGGACCTCCACCCTCCCAGACCCGGTCCCGGTCCTGGTCCCTGCTCTCCCGGACCCCAGGCCCCGCTCTCCCTGCGGTACGAGACTCCCACCCAGATATACTGCCCCCAGCTGAGATGAGAAGGGAGAGTGTGAAGGGTCACATCCTCTCCGGCAGTGTGCCATGGAATCATCAAACTTCATGAATGGACTGTCAGGTCCCTGTGACTGCACGGGTAGGGGAGTGGTTTACGTTACTGGTCCAGCAAAATAGAGGCCTGGACAAATAATCTGGAGAATGTGAGTTCAAATCCCACCATAGCAGTGAGAATTTCAATTTACTTCTTAAAAATCTGGAAATAAAAGGCTGGTATCAGCAAAAGTGACCATGAAGCTGTCGGATTGTGGTAAAAACCCAACTGGTTCAATATTGTCCATTAGAGAAGCAAACTTGCTGTCCTTATCCAGTCTGGGCCGATATGTGCCTTCAGTCCCACACCAACATGGTTCCCTCTTACCTGCCCTCTGGAGTGGCCGAGCAAACCACTCAGTTTTAGCAAACTGCTGCCAGTGGTTCAAGAATGCCCACTGCCACCTTCTGAGGGCAACTGGGGATGGGCAATAAATGTCAGCCTATCCAGAACCATCCAAATACCAGGAATGAAAAACATATAAAATTCCTGCTCCTCCATTACAGCCTCAACTTGCCAAGAGTCACCTTTAGTTTGAGGCTCAGCCGTGTTTTGTTGGGCCTCGCTATTCAGTGCGATTAAGGGGGAGGCAATTTGTCCCAGTGAGGAGAATTATCTCCAGCCTTCTAAAAGATTTTACTCATTGTCAGCACAAAATGCAGCTTGTGTGGGCTGGCCTGACCTGCCCGGTATCTGGGCACAGCTCACTGCAGGGCAAACCACTGACCGCCCGGTGTCTGGGCACAGCTCACTGCAGGGCAAACCACTGACCGCCCGGTGTCTGGGCACGGCTCACTGCAGGGCAAACCACTGACCGCCCGGTGTCTGGGCACGATTCACTGCAGGGCAAACCACTGACCGCCCGGTGTCTGGGCACAGCTCACTGCAGGGCAAACCACTGACCGCCTGGTGTCTGGGCAGGGCTCACTGCAGGGCAAACCACTGACTGCCCGGTATCTGGGCAGGGCTCACTGCAGGGCAAACCACTGACTGCCCGGTATCTGGGCAGGGCTCACTGCAGGGCAAACCACTGACCTTTTTTTTTCAAAAAATATACTTTATTCATAAAATTTGCAGCAGTACATACAATACAGTTGTCATATCACTTTCCAAACGTACACAATACAGATTATACAATTTGCAGGTTACGTTAAGTGCAGTACAATGAACACATTGGACATCATTGCAGTTCATGACACTCTAGGGTGTCTCATTGCATCATACTCAACACAGATTATTGCTTACAGATTCATTTCTGGTCCATTTCAGATTCATTACAGGTACATTACAGCAATTTGAATTTTACATTCTGCCCGAGGGGGTTTTTCCCTGATTGCAGCCCCTCGGTTTACAATGGCGGGAAGGCTCCAAACGGTTGCCTTTCCCCACAGGGCCTTTGCGGCGGCCGCACCCATCCTCAGTGCGTCCCTCAGCACGTAGTCCTGGACCTTGGAATGTGCCAGTCTGCAACATTCGGTCGAGGACAGCTCCTTGTGCTGGAAGACCAGCAAGTTTCGGGCAGACCAAAGGGCGTCTTTCACCGAGTTGATGGTCTTCCAGCAGCAGCTGATGTCCGTCTCAGTGTGCGTCCCCGGGAACAGCCCGTAGAGCACAGAAACCTGTGTTACGGAACTGCTCGGGACGAACCTGGACAGATACCACTGCATCTCTCTCCAGACCTTCTTTGCAAAGGCACATTCCAGAAGGAGATGGGTGACGGTCTCGTCTCCACCGCAGCCTCCTCTGGGACAGCGCGCGGTGGCGCTGAGAGTCCGGGAGTGCATGAAGGATCTGACGGGAAGGGCCCTTCTCACCACCAGCCAAGCTAGGTCTTGGTGCTTGTTTGAAAGCTCTGGCGATGAGGCGTTCTGCCAAATGACATTGACAGTCTGCTCGGGGAACCAACCGACAGGATCCACCATCTCCTTTTCCCGCAGGGTCTCGAGGACGTTACGTGCAGACCACTTGCTGATCGCCTTGTGGTCAAAGGTGTTTTCCTGCACAAACCTTTCCACGAAGGACAGGTGGGGCGGAACGGTCCAACTGGACGGAGCGTTCCGTGGCAGCGTGGCCAGGCCCATCCTTCTCAACACCGGGGACAGGTAGAACCTCAGCACGTAGTGACACTTTGTGTTTGCGTACTGAGGGTCTATGCACAGTTTGATGCAGCCGCACACAAAGGTGGCCATCAGGATGAGGGCCACGTTGGGCATGCCTTTCCCCCCTTTCTCTGGAGATTTGTACATCGTGACCCTGCGGACACGGTCCATTTTTGATCTCCAGACAAAGTGGAAGATGGCTCGGGTGACTGTCGCGGCGCAGGAGCGAGGTATGGGCCAGACCTGCGCCACGTACAGCAACACCGAGAGCACCTCGCACCTGATGACCAGGTTCTTGCCCACGATCGAGAGGGATCGTTGATGCCACAGTCCCAGTTTCTGCTTAACCTTGGAGATACGCTCCTCCCAGTTTTTGGTGCACGCCCCGGCCCCCCCGAACCAGATCCCCAGCACCTTCAGGTAATCCGACCTGACGGTGAAGGGGACAAAGGATCGGTCGGTCCAGTTCCCAAAGAACATGGCCTCGCTCTTGCTACGATTTACCCTGGCCCCCGAGGCCAGTTCGAACTGGTCGCAGATGCTCATCAATCTGCGGACCGAGAGCTGATCCGAGCAAAAGACGGCGACGTCATCCATGTACAGGGAGGCCTTGACCTGAGTGCCTCCGCTGCCTGGGATCGTCACCCCTCTTATGCCCGCATCCCTCCTGATGGACTCGGCAAAGGGTTCGATGCAAACACACGAACAAGACGGAGGAGAGAGGACAGCCCTGCCTGACTCCAGATTTGATCGGAAAGCTTTCTGATTCCCACCCGTTGATTGAAACTGCGCTACTGATGTTTGTGTAGAGCAGTTGGATCCAATTGCGGATTCCCTCCCCAAACCCCATTTTGGAGAGCACGTCCATCATGTACGTGTGGGATATTCTGTCAAAGGCCTTCTCCTGGTCCAGGCTGATCAGGCAGGTGTTCATCCCCCTGTCCTGTACGTAGGCAATCGTATCCCTGAGTAGCGCCAGGCTATCAGAGATCTTCCTGCCAGGTACGGTGCAGGTCTGATCGGGGTGGATCACCACCTCCAGGGCTGACTTGACCCGATTGGCGATGACCTTGGACAGAATTTTGTAGTCCACGTTAAGTAGTGAGATGGGTCGACAATTTTTGATTTCTTCCCTCTCCCCCTTCCGTTTGTAGATGAGGGTGATGATGCCTTTCCTCATGGAGTCTGACATGCTGCCTGCCAGAAGCATACCCCCGTACACTTCCAGCAGGTCTGGGCCTATCCAGTCCCACAGAGCCGAGTACAACTCCATCGGTAAGCCGTCGCTTCCGGGAGTCTTACTCTTCTCGAAGGATCGGACGGCCTTTGTCAGTTCGTCCAGAGTTAGCGGGTGATCCAGACTCTCCCGCTCGCTGTCGTCTAGAACCTCCGTGATAGACGACAAGAAGGAGTGGGAGGCCGCGCTGTCTGTGGGCTTCGCGTCGTACAGTCCGGCATAAAAGGATTTGCAGATCCTCAGTATGTCGGGCTGCGAGGACGTGACCGAGCCGTTCTCTTCCTTCAGGCTGCTGATCACAGAGCTCTCTCTGTGCACCTTTTGGAAGAAGAAGCGCGAGCAAGTCTCGTCCTGCTCCACGGAGCGGACTCTGGACCGGAAGATGATCTTGGAGGCCTCGGAGGCAAAGAGCGAGGCTTGCTGGTCCTTCACCTCTCTGAGTTCCTCCCCGACATCGATCTCCATCGACTGCAGCAGGAGAAGATTCTGCATGCTTTTCTGGAGTCGGGACGTTTCCCTCTGCCTCTCTCTCGCCTTCTGAACACCTTTGAGGATGAAGAACCTCTTGATGTTCGCCTTGATGGCTTCCCACCAGTGCACTGGGGAATCAAAGAGGGGCTTTACGGTTCTCCAACCTTTGTAATCCCTCGTCAGTTCCTCAATGTTTCCCGGGGTCAACAGTTTCACGTTCAGCTTCCATGTCCCCCTGCCCACTCTCTGATCGTCCTGTCAGTCACAGTCGGCCAGGAGGAGGCAGTGGTCAGAGAAGAACACCGGTGTGACCTTGGTGGATCTGACCTTGAGCTTCGGGGATACAAACAGGAAGTCTATCCTGGAACGGACGGACCCGTCTGGTCTGGACCAGGTGTATTGACGCGCCGCTCCGTCTGCAGGGTTGCTGAAGACGTCGCACAGCTTGGCGTCTTTCACCGCTTCCATCAGGAGCTTGGACGTGGCGTCCAGTTTGCTGTCGGCTCTGCCGGATCGTCCAGCCGCATCGATGATGCAGTTGAAGTCACCGCCGAGAATGACCGGCTTGGACGTCGCCAGCAGCAGTGGGAGCTGCTGGAAGACGGCCAGCCGCTCGTCCTTCAGAGCCGGGGCGTACACGTTGATCAGCCGGAGCGGAGCGTTTTTGTACATTACGTCTGCTACGAGGAGACGGCCCCCCACCACCTCCTTTACTTCGGTGATGGTGAAGTTGCCCCCCCGCAGCAGAATCCCCAGGCCGGAGGCACGGTTATCGTTGCCTCCCGACCAGATAGACGGCCCGTGGGCCCAGCGCTGCGACCATTGCCTGTAATTGCTGAGATGCGGCAGGCCGCACTCCTGTAAGAACAGCAGGTCGCTCTTGACCTTGGCCAGGTAGTCCAAGGTCGACACACATCGCGTAGTGCTTTTAACGCTACGCACGTTAATGGATGCGACTTTCAGACCCATTTTAACAACTGTTTAAAGTCTCACCCGTCAGTCCGCTTGCTGTTTCCAGCTCTTGGCCGTGTTTCTGCATATAGGTGATCTGTGTAAAGTGTTCCACGATCCCTGAGCTGAGGTACGAGTTCTGTTCTGCCTCAGAGAGGGGGTCGTCGTTCCGCCGGGGTGACATCGGCGGTCTGGTGTCGGGTGAAGAGTCCGTGCGATCCTCGATCGGTTGGGGCTCCTCGTTGTCGCTTCTCCCGGTTTCCCGGAGCTGGTCTTCGCTCTCTGCGGTGCTGCTCCCGGTGTCCCGGAGCTGGTGTGCGCTGGGCACTGTGCTGCTGCCGGCTTCCCGGAGCTGGAGGGTGCTGGAGGCGTTGTCGCTCCCAGTGTTCTGGAGATGGGGGCTGCCGATCGCGTCGGGGTCACCTTGGGTATTTTGCCGCTTTCGGTGGGACGGCTGACCACTTCGCTCCTGTCGTCCCTCCTCGTCAGACTCGGGGTAGTCGCTGCAGTCCGACTGCGACTCGAGTGCTCTTTTAACCCCTGGTGTAGTGTCGGCAGGGGCTTGTTTCCTTTTCTCTGGCTTCTTTTTGGTTTTTTTTTGACCACCAGCTGCCATCCTCCCTCTGCTGCCTCCTCGTCCATGGACTCTGTCGTCTGGTGGGGAGGCTCGGAGCTGGGTGTCGGGGTCTGGCAGTTTTCGGCTTGACCCTTTCCTCGTTCATTGTTTTCCTGGGCTAGGGGCTTCTTGGAGGAGGTCGCGGCCGGGCGCTGACTCTTGGCCTTCTTTGGGGCATCCTTGCTTGTTGCCCCCTCCTCCTCCGCTGTGTTGTTCTTGGTCGCCTGGGCATAGCTGAGGTTGCGTTCGGGGCAGACCCTGTCGAGATGGCCTTCCAGCCCGCACAGGTTGCAGCGCTTGCTCTCCTTGCAGTCCTTAGTCTGGTGTCCTTCCTGCTTGCAGTTCTTGCAGACGGTTGCAGTGCAGGTGTTCGCCAAATGGCCGGATTTGCCGCAGGTGCGACAGACTCTGGGCTGCCCCACGTACGTGATGTATCCTCGACTTCCTCCGATGGCGAAGCTGGAGGGAGGGTGGACGATGTTGTCGTGGGCGTCCAGTCTCAACGTTGCCGTGACCTCCCTCTTGCTGGTCCAGATCCCAAACTGGTCGGTGACGTCGACGCTGTTCTGCGCCCCGTCGACGTATCTGGCGAGGAACGTCAGCACATCGGCGACCGGGACGTGTGGGTTGTACATGTGGACAATCAGCTTGCGATTCCTCTGCGTTGGGAGGGTGAAGAGCGGCTCCGCAGCGAGCATGGCCAGCAGTCCGACGCTCCCCTTCTCCTTGAAGACTTGAAGAAGCTTCTGGCATCCAGCGACGGTCTTGAAGGTGACGTCAAAATGTCCGCTTCGAGGGAAATCCTGGAGGCAGAAGATGTCCGTCGCTTTGAATCCACAGCAGTCGAGCAGAACGCGTTTGACGAAAACCTCCCGATCCACTGGCGAAACACATTCGACTGTCGTTACCGTCACCCTGACGGTGTTTGGCACACCATGGCCGACTGCCCGGGTGCCCTTCCCTGCCATTGCAGTGTTGATGTGGTCCTTATGCAAATTTAGGGGCGGAGCCAGCACACAAACGACCAATCACAGCAAAGTCCGCACTTTGCGAGCGCACGAGGTCGCGGCCAGCGTTCCAGTCCGCTCAGATCCAAATAAGCCCGAAAAGGAACACACTGGATCTTAGCCAACTGACCGCCCGGTGTCTGGGCACGACTCACTCAGGGCAAACCACTGACCGCCCGGTGTCTGGGCACGGCTCACTGCAGGGCAAACCACTGACCGCCCGGTGTCTGGGCACGACTCACTCAGGGCAAACCACTGACCCGTTTATTGTTAACGTGCAATACTGTGGAACAGCCCTCATCACTTCACAAGACAGATCATATTTACATCAGGCTTTTTGTAACTTGTCAAGCAGGTTTATTCACAAATAGAAAGATACGAGCCAGCAGTATGGGTGAGACCCAACACCGGGAGTCTGTAACTATCCAACAAACCAGTCTTACAGACTGCAGGACTCCTCGTAAAGGATGGAACAATCTCCTTACTCAGCACAATAACATTTGGCCTACAAGTAAACATGCGGTTACAAGTAAGCTGAGATTGAAGACACCACAGAGAGTCCATTTGTGTCACATTGTGTTGTCTCAGTTCAGTGCACTGTGAGCAGAGTTTCCATCCGGCAGTGAGTGTACACACACATCGCGGAACTACCCAAGCCCAAAAATTCATCCAGCAATTTTCATTTGTAGGTTTGGCCATGGCACGTTCCTGGTGTGTCTGGAGAATATTTACAAGAAGATTACCGGGAAGGACTTGAAGTACAAGGCCTTGATCGGCAAACCGAGTATCATCACGTACAACTATGCCGACTGCCTGGTCCGGAAGCTGGGTGAGAGCAGGGGATTGGATGCTCCTGTCTGCCGGCTTTACGCTATTGGGTATGTTTAAACAATGCTCTTCATTTCTTTTACATCCCTCTCCTGCAGGTACCGACCGTTCTCGGCTCTGGAGTCCCTCTACCACCTCTGCCATGTGACAGCGAAGCTGCCTCGAGCCAGGCCCAATCCCCACCTTCACACACATGATCTTCCCATGAGAGAATGAGGAGCACTCCTCACCCCAGGGACATTGAGGGCAGTTAAAGTTACCCCACAGCTGCCCCATCTCCAGTCCCTTAACTCAACATAGATCAGGGATCAAAGTCAGGAGCTCCCTGTTCTGTTGCTCAGCAACAAGCATTTCCCCACTGAGGCAGAGGGGTACCACCCTCTGACAGCATCACTCTGGCTTTCTTCATTACCGCCAGTCTGTCTTACTGATTTCCAGGAAAAAACCTCCCATCTGCTATCTCCTCCTCACTCCTACCAACAGGGCCTCCCCATCTCCTCCTCACTCCCACCGACAGGGCCTCCCCATCCCCTCCTCACTCCCACCGACAGGGCCTCCCCATCCCCTCCTCACTCCCACCGACAGGGCCTCCCCATCCCCTCCTCACTCCCACCGACAGGGCCTCCCCATCTCCTCCTCACTCCTACCGACAGGGCCTCCCCATCCCCTCCTCACTCCTACCGACAGGGCCTCCCCATCCCCTCCTCACTCCCACCGACAGGGCCTCCCCATCCCCTCCTCACTCCTACCGACAGGGCCTCCCCATCTCCTCCTCACTCCCACCGACAGGGCCTCCCCATCCCCTCCTCACTCCTACCGACAGGGCCTCCCCATCTCCTCCTCACTCCCACCGACAGGGCCTCCCCATCCCCTCCTCACTCCTACCGACAGGGCCTCCCCATCTCCTCCTCACTCCTACCGACAGGGCCTCCCCATCTCCTCCTCACTCCTACCGACAGGGCCTCCCCATCTCCTCCTCACTCCCACCGACAGGCCCTCCCCATCCCCTCCTCACGCCCACCGACAGGGCCTCCCCATCTCCTCCTCACTCCCACCGACAGGCCCTCCCCATCCCCTCCTCACGCCCACCGACAGGGCCTCCCCATCCCCTCGTCACTCCCACCGACAGGGCCTCCCCATCCCCTCGTCACTCCCACCGACAGGGCCTCCCCATCCCCTCCTCACTCCCACCGACAGGGCCTCCCCATCCCCTCCTCACTCCCACCGACAGGGCCTCCCCATCCCCTCGTCACTCCCACCGACAGGGCCTCCCCATCCCCTCCTCACTCCTACCGACAGGGCCTCCCCATCCCCTCCTCACGCCCACCGACAGGGCCTCCCCATCCCCTCCTCACGCCCACCGACAGGGCCTCCCCATCCCCTCCTCACTCCCACCGACAGGGCCTCCCCATCCCCTCGTCACTCCCACCGACAGGGCCTCCCCATCCCCTCGTCACTCCCGCCACGGAGAGTCTGACTGTCAGTCAGCAGGGTAAGGGGAACCTTGGGGAGGTAGAGAAGGAGGTCCCACAGACACTGGTCCCATCCAACAGGTACGAGGTACTTGATACCTATGAGGATAAGGATGAAGGCTGCAGGGAGGATGGCCAGAATGCTAACCATGTCATCGTGGAGCAGGAGGTAGTCCAAGGGTGGGGGGCCGGGCGGGACGGGGGGTGGGGGCGAAGATCAGAATAGAAAGGTTGTAGTCATAGGGGATTCGATAATCAGGGGGATGGATAGTGTCCTCTGTAGTCGTGCCTGAGAGTCCTGGAGGGTGTGTTGCCTACCTGGTACCAAGGTAAAGGATATCTCAGAGGAACTTGGAAAGGAAGGGGGAAGATCCATTTGTCGTGGTCCATGTTGGGACTATAGCAACAAGAGTCGGCCCTTCGGGCCTGCTCCGCCATTCAAAATAATCATGGCTGATCGTCTAACTCAGTACCCTGTCCCCGCTTTTTCTTGATATCCCTTGATCCCTTTAGCATTAAGAAATATATCTATCTCCTTCTTGAATACATCTAATGACTTGGCCTCCACAGCCTTCTGTGGTAGAGAATTCCACAGGTTCACCACCCTCTGAGTGAAGAAAGTTCTCCTCATCTTGGTTCTAAATGGCATTCCCCGTATCCTGAGACTTTGACCCCTGATTCTGGACTCCCCAGCCATCGGGAACATCCTCCCTGCATCTAGTCTGTCTAGTCCTGTTAGAATTTTATATGTTTCGATGAGATCACCTCTCATTCTTCTAAACTCTAGTGAATGTAGGCCTAGTCAACCCAATCTCTCCTCATACGTCAGTCCTGCCATCCCAGAAATCAGTCTGGTAAATCTTCGTTGCACTCCCTCCATGGCAAGGACATCCTTCCTCAGATAAGGAGACCAAAACTGCACACAATACTTCAGATGTGGTCTCACCAAGGCCCTGTATAACTGCAGTAAGACATCCCTGCTCCTGTACTCAAATCCTCTTGCAATGAAGGCCAACATACCATTCGCCTTCCTAACTGCTTGCTGCACCTGAATGCTCGCTTTCAGCGACTGGTGTACAAGGACACCCTGGTCTCGTTGCACCTCCCCTTTTCCCAATCTATCACCATTCAGATAATAATCTGCCTTTCTGTTTTTACAACCAAAGTGGATAACCTCACATTTATCCACATTATACTGCATCTGCCATGTTCTTGCCCACTCACCCAACTTGTCTAAATCACATTGGAGCCTCTTTGCATCCTCCTCACAGCTCACATTCCACCCCAGCTTTGTGTCGTCTACAAACTTGGAAATGTTACATTTAGTTCCCTCATCCAAATCATTGCTATGTATTGTGAATAGCTGGAGCCCAAGCACTGATCCCTGCGATACCCCACTAGCCACTGCCTGTCACCCCGAAAAAGACCTGTTTATTCCTACTCTCTGTTTCCTGTCTGTCAACAAATTCTCAATCTATGCCAGTATATTCCCCCCAATCCCATGTGCTTTAATTTTGCACACTAACCTCTTGTGTGGGACCTTATCAAAAGCCTTCTGAAAATCCAAGTACACCACATCCACTGGTTCTCCCCTATCTATTCCACTAGTTACATCCTCAAAATACTCCAGTAGATTTGTTAAGCATGATTTCCCTTTCATTAACCCATGCTGACTTTATCCAATCCCATTAATGCCCTCCAAGTGTTCTGTTATCACATCCTTTCCAATGACATAGGGAAGAAAAAGGGGAAAAAAAGGAGGTCCTGCTAAGAGAATATCAGAAGTTAGGAACTAAATTAAAAAAACAGGACGGTAATTACCATGGCTGGTAATCTCGGGATTACTGCATGAGCCATGTGCTAATTGGCTTAGGGACAGACAGTTCAGGAAGGTGAACACGTGGCTGAAGGAGTGGTGTGGGAAGGAGGGGTTCCATTTCTTGGGACACTGGCACCAGTACTGGGACAGGAAGGAGCTGGACATTTGGGACGGGCACCACCTGAACCAGAGTGGGACCAAGGTCCTAGCAGAAAGGATAAATAGGGCTTTGGTTAGACGTTAAACTAGTAAGACAGGGGGAGGGATTCTGGTGAAGATAACATAAGCCTGAAGATGAAAGAAATAGGAGAGGAGAGTAAAGGTCAGACTGAGGTAAGGAATAAGGGGAACATAAACGGTCAGGGAACAGATACAATTATAGAACATGAGTTTAAGATGACTGTTAAAAATAAAGCGAGAGGAACGATTAATAAAAGCAAATTAAATTGCCTGTAAAACAATGAGCACAGCATCTGAAACAAAACGGGGGAACTGGAGGCAAGAATTGGTCGCAAGGAGCCAGATGTGGTGGGGATAACTGAAACACGGTCACATAAAGAACAGGACCAGCAGTTAAATATTGTAGGATATAATGTATTTAGAAAGGTCAGGGAAGGAAGGGGGGGTTAGCTGTACTAATTAGAGACAACATAATGGCAGTAGGAGAAAGGGACATAACATGAAGATAGAAACAGAATCCAGATAGATTGAGGCAAAGGATAAGGAGGGATCGATCACGTTCACAGGGATATTCTACAGACCACCTAATAGTGGAAGGGGAGTGGAGGATGAAATATGTAGACAAATGTATGAAATGAGTAAAAAACATCGAATAATAATCATGGGAAATTTCAACTCCCCCCAAATAAACTGGCAATAGGTGGGGAAAGGGAAAAAGGAATGGAGTTTTTACAGTGTGTACAGGATCTTACCCAGTATGTGAGAAGCCGAACAAGAGAGGAATCACTGCTGGATCTAGTAATGGGAAATGAACCAGAGCAGATATGAGAAGTAAGTGTAGGGGAACCTCTAGGCAATAGCGATCATAACATAATAAGGTTTAAAATAATGATTGAAAAAGACATAAGTGAGACAGAGACCAAGATAATAGATTGGAAAAAAGTGAATTTTGAGGGGATGAGAATGACACTAGGGAAGGTAAACTGGAAAGAAATTGTTGACAAAGAGATAGAACAGCAGTGGGAAATTCACAGAACAATGCTTGGTGATTACAGACAGTTTTTTCAACTGCCTGTTGCCAAGGCAATCAGTGTGCAGACAGACAGGTGTTACCTGCCAGGTCTCAGAATATACAAATCACCAAAAAAAACAAACAAAAAAAAACAGAGATAGAGAGGTAGAAACATAGAAAAGACAGCAACTGACCCGTTATATTAAACACAGATAACATTTGTTCGCTGGTGGGGTAACGTGTAGCGTGACATGAACCCAAGATCCCGGTTGAGGCCGTCCTCATGGGTGCGGAACTTGGCTATCAATTTCTGCTCGACGATTTTGCGTTGTCGTGTGTCTCGAAGGCCACCTTGGAGTACGCTTACCCGAAGGTCGGTGGCTGAATGTCCTTGACTGCTGAAGTGTTCCCCGACTGGGAGGGAACCCTCCAGTTTGGCGATTGTTGCGCGGTGTCCGTTCATCCGTTGTCGCAGCGTCTGCATGGTCTCGCCAATGTACGATGCTCTGGGGCATCCTTTCCTGCAACGTATGATTCTACCTCTCTATCTCTGTTTTTTTTTGTTTGTTGTTTTTTTTTGGTGATTTGTATATTCTGAGACCTGGCAGGTAACACCTGTCTGTCTGCACACTGATTGCCTTGGCAACGGGCAGTTGAAAAAACTGTCTGTAATCACCAAGCATTGTTCTGTGAATTATAAATGCGATTTCATTTCGAGGATTTCATTTTCACATCGTTCACCTGACGAAGGAGGAAGCCTCCGAAAGCTTGTGAATTTAAAATAAAATTGCTGGACTATAACTTGGTGTTGTAAAATTGTTTACAATTGTCAACCCCAGTCCATCACCGGCATCTCCACATCATGACTACCCTCTTATGTAGAGGGAGCTTTACTCTGTATCTAACCCTGTACCTGCCCTGGGAGTGTTTGATGGGACAGTGTAGAGGGAGCTTTACTCTGTATCTAACCCGAGCTGTACCTGCCCTGGGAGTGTTTGATGGGACAGTGTAGAGGGAGCTTTACTCTGTATCTAACCCGTGCTGTACCTGCCCTGGGAGTGTTTGATGGGACAGTGTGGAGGGAGCTTTACTCTGTATCTAACCTGTGCTGTACCTGCCCTGGGAGCATGTGTATGAAATGAGGAGATTGGGTGTGTGCTCGTCACCTCCTGGTGTCTGATTGTTCTCACCGTGTGTAGCTCGCATGTCAATCCTCCTGTTCTGTGTTTATTTCTAACAGGGACAACCCAATGACTGACATCTATGGTGCCAACCTGTACAATCGCTACATACAGAGTGCCCACAAACTGCCCGTTCCGGCCAAAGTGGCAGCAGGTGGCATGCTGGAGGGCCAGGAGGAAGTGCCTGGAATAGGTCCAGTACACGAGGGTAAGCTGGCGGGCAGCGCCATCGAGAGCTGCAAGTCGATCCTGGTGTGCACTGGGGTGTACAGCCGCCATGAACAGCTGCCCTGCGACCCCAGTGTCAGCGTGACAGAGACGGTGTTCCATGGGCACAGGGACTTCCACTTTGACCCCAGCCTGGTGGAGCCCAGCTTCGAGGTGCAGGATGTGAACGAGGCTGTCGACCTGGTTTTCAGAGAGGAAAATAGAGACTAGCATTCAAAATAAAAGATTGCAGAAGAACAGCAGAACACCTTGGCTGGGACCAGGGTTACTGCTGCAGCGTTTTATTCATGTCCACTCCTTATGCATTCTCACTCTACACCACCATGCCTGAGAGCTGGGGAGGTTACCAGGGAGTGGGAGATGCAAGTCTGGGTTATAGAGCAGCAGAACAAAGCAACAAAATCAAACTCAGCAAAGTGCCACTTGTAACACACAGCCAGCTGTGTACAAACCTCAGTATAAATGAGCAGCCTGTCCAAACTTTATGTACACAACCACTCTCATTATCAGCCTCTGGTACATGGAGAAGAAGAGGCTGGAATTTAAGCGAGGGGTTCGGGTGGTTTCTATATAGAATAACATATCTGGGAGTGAGGTGTAATATCACCCTGTGTTAGGAGGATGGTGTTTTGAGGTGTAATATCACCCTGTGTTAGGAGGATGGTGTTTTGAGGTGTAATATCACCCTGTGTTAGGAGGATGGTGTTTTGAGGTGTAATATCACCCTGTGTTAGGAGGATGGTGTTTTGAGGTGTAATATCACCCTGTGTTAGGAGGATGGTGTTTTGAGGTGTAATATCACCCTGTGTTAGGAGGATGGTGTTTTGAGGTGTAATATCACCCTGTGTTAGGAGGATGGTGTTTTGAGGTGTAATATCACCCTGTGTTAGGAGGATGGTGTTTTGAGGTGTAATATCACCCTGTGTTAGGAGGATGGTGTTTTGAGGTGTAATATCACCCTGTGTTAGGAGGATGGTGTTTTGAGGTGTAATATCACCCTGTGTTAGGAGGATGGTGTCTTCGGTCCCTGCCACAAACTCCGTTCCCTAGCTACCGACTCCATCCCTCTCCCTCGCAACCTTGACCCTGAAATGAGTTTCTGACCACACATCCGCTCCATCACCAAGACCGCCCACTTCCACCTCCGTAACAACGCCCCCGCCTCAGGTCATCTGCTGCTGAAACCCTCATCCATGCCTTTGTTACCTCCAGACTGGACTATTCCAATGCTCTCCTGGCCGGCCTCCCATAAACTTGAGCTCATCCAAAATTCTGCTGCCCGTATCCTAACTCACACCAAGTCCCATTCTCCCATCACCCCTGTGCTCACTGACCTACATGAGTTCCCGCTCCGGCAACCCCTCGATTTTAAAATTCTGATCCTTGTTTTCAAATCCCTCCATGGCCTTGCCCCTCCCTATCTCTGTAACTCCCTCCAGCCCCACAACCCTCTGAGATCTCTGCGCTCCTCCAATTCTGGCCTTTTGTGCATCTTCCACTCCCTTCACCCCACCATTGGCGGCCGTGCCTTCAGCTGCCTAGGTGCTAATCTAAGGAATTCCCTCCCTAAACCTCTCCGCCTATGTCTCCCTCTTTAAGACCCTCCTTAAAACCTACCTCTTTGACCAAGTTCCTGTCCTAATACCTCTTGTGGCTCGGCGTTAGTTTTTGTTTGATAATGTCCCTGTGAAGCGCCTTGTGACGGTTTCCTACATTAAAGGCTCTACATAAATGTAAGTTGTTCCCAGTAGCAAGGTACTAAAAGAGCTTTCTGATCACGTTTCAGTACGAGCTGGGAAGGCTGCTGAAAGACCCACTCATTACACATTGTCAGAATGTCTCTGGGTTCTCCTGTCCCTGAGGAACCGGGTCCTTCCAGTTGTTCTGTGACTCCGATAGTTCATTAGGAATTTAGCAGCTTTTTTAGATATTGTATTATTGCACGGTCCAGTTAACCATGTGTAACTTAAATTAAATCAATAAATAATTGATAACAATAAATTGGTTTGGGGAAAAAAAATGTTTTTAACTTGCATTTTGTTACCAGATTTAAGAATGGGGTAAATCACTTTGTGCGGTACTGAGCTGCACACAGAGCAGGAAAGGCCCAGGCTTGTCCCCGGCCTGTGCTGAATTACTGATCTCACCCAGTGTGGGCCCGAGCCCCCCCCACAGAGAGCAGGAAAGGCCCAGGACTGGTTGACTTGTTGCTACTCTATTGTCCTGGCTCTCCCACTCTCCTGAGGTTTCCAATTACTCCAACGGTCTTGGTCAGTGACAAGACCACTTCCTCGTATCCGTCACCACCCATAATCACTATCCCCTATCAACCCAAGTTACTAACTGCCTTTGGGCCTCGATTTTCTCAGTCCTTCACTTTTGTTCCCTCTCCTCGATACTGCCCCCATCTTCACTCCCTCAAGTCCAAGGGATGGGTATTTGAGAGTATCTGGTTTACCATCCATCACATCAAACGCTACCAGGCCTCACTCTCCTCTACCAAAACCAGCCACTGCTCCAGGATCATCCTGGAATGCAAAGATAACCATCGCCTACCACCCATAAGCCCCTCTCCCCTGCCCCCTCTACCCTCACCTCATGGACTTGTCATTAAGATGGAGACCATTTGTGCAGCTGCCTCTTCCCTCCCTTGCTCTAGCCCAAGCCAATCTGCAGTCATCACCCACTTCCTCAAAAAAACTCACCCTGGACACCTCTGTCCTTGCAAATTACCGCCCCATCTCCAACCTCTCTTTCCTCTCAAGTCCTGGAACATGTTGTCTCGTCCCAAATCCATCTTTCGACAGCATTGAAATAGCCCCAGCCATCTTCTGTGACTGCGATCACCACCCCTCCTTCTCGACCTGTCTGCAGGCTTTGACATGGTTGACCACACCATCCTCCTCCAACACCCGTCTTCCGTCGTCCAGCTGAGTGGGACTGCCCTCGCTTGGTTTCACTCTTCATTTGAGTGTCAGTGTACCTCAGTGGTAGCACTCTCGCCTGCGAGTACCACTCCAGAGACTTGATTACATAATCAAGGCTGGCACTGTCGGAGGGGCAGTACGGAGAGGATGCCTCTGATCTGTTTTTTAGTGATGTTGGTTGAGGGGTAAATATTGGCAGGACACTGGGAGAACTCTCCTGCTCTCCTTCCGATAATGCTGGGCAGACGGAGCTTCGACTTAACATCTCATCCAAAGGACAGCACTTCCAACAGTGTAGCACTCCCTCAGTACTGCACTGGGAGTGTCAGCCTGAATGATGTACTGAAGTCTCTGGAGTGGGATTTGAACCCACGACCTTCTGACTCAGAGTTGAGAGTGCGACCCACTGAGTCACAGCTGACACAAGAAAATGAATAAGACCCTACAAGGTGTGTAATGTGACTTTATTAGAACACTCTGCCCTGCAGCAGTCACATTTGGTGGAATGTATTTCACTCCAAAAGAATGACTGTATGATGGCCACGAGCTACTGCAGTGAGCACGTCACACCCCTATTCTACAGGGTGCTTTTCAGCAAAGCCCCAAGAAATGACATGGGTTTTAATCAGAGACACCGTGTTCAAGAGATGGAGGAACAAGTACCACTGCGGCCAATCACACAGTAATCCTTGGACCTCCAGTCCAGTGTCTCTTATCTCAACTATCTGCTCCAGGTGAAGGATCGGGTCACTCTGGAGACTGTTGTGTTGCAGGAATTAAACTGTGGGCTCCACCGATAATGCGGCATGGTTCAAACCCTGCATCAATTGCAGCTCGGTTGTGGTCAGCAGGAGCACGAACTTCTGTTGGTGGTCACTGAGGCAGTCACCGGCCGCGAATCCAGGTGGAGCGTGCTCCGAGCACTCTCATTGGACAAGTGCAGACCATTCCTTGCCAACAGCTCTCGCGTCATCAGCAGAAAGGCCTCCTCAACATTCTGAGCCTCTTTGGCCGAGGTCTCAAGCACCGCCAACAGCCCAAACTTCTCCGCCACATTGCAGGCCTCCTCGAACGGAACCTCGCGCCTCTCCTTCAAATCAGCTTTGTTCCCTAAACGGGCAGACAGGAATAACAGGATCAGTCCCAGATATACAACCACATCTCCAGCAGAACCAGTCCCAGATATACAACCACATCTCCAGCAGGATCAGTCCCAGATATACAACCACACCTCCAGCAGAATCAGTCCCAGATATACAACCACATCTCCAGCAGGATCAGTCCCAGATATACAACCACACCTCCAGCAGAATCAGTCCCAGATATACAACCACATCTCCAGCAGGATCAGTCCCAGATATACAACCACACCTCCAGCAGAACCAGTCCCAGATATACAACCACACCTCCAGCAGGATCAGTCCCAGATATACAACCACATCTCCAGCAGGATCAGTCCCAGATATACAACCACATCTCCAACAGAACCAGTCCCAGATATACAACCACACCTCCAGCAGGATCAGTCCCAGAAAAACAACCACATCTCCAGCAGAACCAGTCCCAGATATACAACCACACCTCCAGCAGGATCAGTCCCAGATATACAACCACATCTCCAGCAGGATCAATCCCAGATATACAACCACATCTCCAGCAGGATCAGTCCCAGATATACAACCACATCTCCAGCAGAACCAGTCCCAGATATACAACCACATCTCCAGCAGAACCAGTCCCAGATATACAACCACATCTCCAGCAGGATCAGTCCCAGATATACAACCACATCTCCAGCAGAACCAGTCCCAGATATACAACCACACCTCCAGCAGGATCAGTCCCAGATATACAACCACATCTCCAGCAGGATCAGTCCCAGATATACAACCACATCTCCAGCAGGATCAGTCCCAGATATACAACCACATCTCCAACAGAACCAGTCCCAGATATACAACCACACCTCCAGCAGGATCAGTCCCAGATATACAACCACATCTACAGCAGGATCAGTCCCAGATATACAACCACATCTCCAGCAGGATCAGTCCCAGATATACAACCACATCTCCAGCAGAACCAGTCCCAGATATACAACCACACCTCCAGCAGGATCAGTCCCAGATATACAACCACATCTCCAGCAGGATCAGTCCCAGATGTACAACCACATCTCCAGCAGGATCAGTCCCAGATATACAACCACATCTCCAGCAGGATCAGTCCCAGATATACAACCACATCTCCAACAGAACCAGTCCCAGATATACAACCACATCTCCAGCAGGATCAGTCCCAGATCTACAACCACATCTCCAGCAGGATCAGTCCCAGATATACAACTACATCTCCAGCAGGATCAGTCCCAGATATACAACCACATCTCCAGCAGGATCAGTCCCAGATATACAACCACATCTCCAACAGAACCAGTCCCAGATATACAACCACATCTCCAGCAGGATCAGTCCCAGATATACAACCACATCTCCAGCAGGATCAGTGCCAGATCTACAACCACATCTCCAACAGAACCAGTCCCAGATATACAACCACATCTCCAGCAGGATCAGTCCCAGATATACAACCACATCTCCAACAGAACCAGTCCCAGATATACAACCACACCTCCAGCAGGATCAGTGCCAGATCTACAACCACATCTCCAGCAGAATCAGTCCCAGATATACAACCACATCTCCAGCAGAATCAGTCCCAGATATACAACCACATCTCCAGCAGAACCAGTCCCAGATATACAACCACATCTCCAGCAGGATCAGTCCCAGATATACAACCACATCTCTAGCAGGATCAGTCCCAGATATACAACCACATCTCCAGCAGAACCAGTCCCAGATATACAACCACACCTCCAGCAGGATCAGTCCCAGATATACAACCACATCTCCAGCAGGATCAGTCCCAGATATACAACCACACCTCCAGCAGGATCAGTCCCAGATATACAACCACATCTCTAGCAGGATCAGTCCCAGATATACAACCACATCTCCAGCAGGATCAGTCCCAGATATACAACCACATCTCCAACAGAACCAGTCCCAGATATACAACCACATCTCCAGCAGAACCAGTCCCAGATATACAACCACACCTCCAGCAGAACCAGTCCCAGATATACAACCACATCTCCAACACAACCAGTCCCAGATATACAACCACACCTCCAGCAGAACCAGTCCCAGATATACAACCACACCTCCAGCAGAACCAGTCCCAGATATACAACCACATCTCCAACAGAACCAGTCCCAGATATACAACCACACCTCCAGCAGAACCAGTCCCAGATATACAACCACACCTCCAGCAGAACCAGTCCCAGATATACAACCACACCTCCAGCAGAACCAGTCCCAGATATACAACCACATCTCCAACAGAACCAGTCCCAGATATACAACCACATCTCCAGCAGGATCAGTCCCAGATATACAACCACACCTCCAGCAGAATCAGTCCCAGATATACAACCACATCTCCAGCAGAACCAGTCCCAGATATACAACCACATCTCCAGCAGGATCAGTCCCAGATATACAACCACACCTCCAACAGAACCAGTCCCAGATATACAACAACACCTCCAGCAGAACCAGTCCCAGATATACAACCACATCTACAGCAGGATCAGTCCCAGATATACAACCACACCTCCAACAGAACCAGTCCCAGATATACAACCACACCTCCAGCAGAACCAGTCCCAGATATACAACCACATCTCCAGCAGGATCAGTCCCAGATATACAACCACACCTCCAGCAGAACCAGTCCCAGATATACAACCACATCTCCAGCAGGATCAGTCCCAGATATACAACCACATCTCCAGCAGAACCAGTCCCAGATACAATCACATAGTATCATAGTTGGTACAACACAGGAGCCCATTCGGCCCATCGTGCCTGTGCTGGCTCTTTGAAAGAGCTATCCAATTAGTCCCATTCTCCTGCCCATTTTTTCTCTTCAACTATTTATCCAATTCCCTTTTGAAAGATACTATTGAATTTGCTTCCACCACCCTTTCAGGCAGTGTGTTCCAGATCATTACAACTTGCTGCATAAAAATTTTTCCCTCATGTCGCCTCTGGTTCTTTTGCCTTAAATCTGTGTCCTCTGGTTACCGACCCTTCTGCCACTGGAAACAGTTACTCCTTATTTACTCTATCAAGACCATTCATCATTTCAAACACCTCTATCAAATCTCCTCTTAACCTCCTCTGTCCTGAGGAAAACAAGCCCAGTTTCTCCAGTCTCTCCACATAACTGAAGTCTCTCATCCCTGGTACCATTCTAGTAAATCTCTTCTGCACCTTCTCTGAGGCCTTGACATCCTTTTTTTTATTCGTTCATGGGATGTGGGCGTTGCTGACGAGGCCAGCATTTATTGCCCATCCCTAATTGCCCTTGAGAAAGTGGTGGTGAGCTGCCTTCTTGAACCGCTGCAGTCCATGTGGTGAAGGTTCTCCCACAGTGCTGTTAGGAAGGGAGTTCCAGGATTTTGACCCAGCGACGATGAAGGAACGGCGATATATTTCCAAGTCAGGATGGTGTGTGACTTGGAGGGGAACGTGCAGTTGGTGTTGTTCTCATGTGCCTGCTTCTCTTGTCCTTCTAGGTGGTAGAGGTTGTGGGTTTGGGAGGTGCTGTCGAAGAAGCCTGGGTGAGTTGCTGCAGTGCATCCTGTGGATGGTACACACTGCAGCCACAGTGCGCCGGTGGTGAAGGGGGTGAATGTTTAGGGTTGTGGATGGGGTGCCAATCAAGCGGGCTGCTTTGTCCTGGATGGTGTCGAGCTTCTTGAGTGTTGTTGGAGCTGCACTCATCCAGGCAAGTGGAGAGTATTCCATCACACTCCTGACTTGTGCCTTGTAGATGGTGGAAAGGCTTTGGGGAGTTTGGAGGTAAGTCACTCGCCGCAGAATACCCAGCCTCTGACCTGCTCTTGTAGCCACAGTATGGCTGGTCCAGTTAAGTTTCTGGTCAATGGTGGACCCCCAGGATGTTGATGGTGGGGGATTCGGCGATGGTAATGCCATTGAATGTCAAGGGGAGGTGGTTAGACTCTCTCTTGTTGGAGATGGTCATTGCCTGGCACGAATGTTACTTGCTACTTATGAGCCCAAGCCTGAATGTTGTCCAGGTCTTGCTGCATGCGGGCACGGACTGCTTCATTATCTGAGGGGTTGCAAATGGAACTGAACACTGTGCAATCATCAGCGAACATCCCCATTTCTGACCTTATGTTGGAGGGAGGGTTATTGATGAAGCAGCTGAAGATGGTTGGGCCTAGGACACTGCCCTGAGGAACACTTTCAGCAATGTCCTGGGGCTGAGATGATTGGCCTCCAACAACCACTACCACCTTCCTTTGTGCTAGGTATGACTCCAGCCCCTGGTTCCCATTGACTTCAATTTTACTAGGGCTCCTTGGTGCCACACTCGGTCAAATGCTGCCTTGATGTCAAGGGCAGTCACTCTCACCTCACCTCTGCAATTCAGCTCTTTTGTCCATGTTTGGAGCCGAGTGGTCCTGGCGGAACCCAAACTGAGCATCAGTGAGCAGGTTATTGGTGAGTAAGTGCCACTTGATAGCACTGTCGACGACACCTTCCATCACTTTTCTGATGATTGAGATTAGACTGATGGGGCGGTAATTGGCCGGATTGGATTTGTCCTGCTTTTTGTGGACAGGACATACCTGGGTAATTTTCCACATTGTCGGGTAGATGCCAGTGTTGTAGCTGTACTGGAACAGCTTGGCTAGAGGCACGGCTAGTTCTGGAGCACAAGTCTTCAGCACTACAGCTGGGATGTTGTCGGGGCCCATAGCCTTTGTTGTATCCAGTGCACTCAGCCTTTTCTTGATATCACATGGAGTGAATTGAATTGGCTGAAGACTGGCTTCTGTGATGTTGGGGATATCGGGAGGAGGCCGAGATGGATCATCCACTCGGCACTTCTGGCTGAAGATGGTTGCAAACGCTTCAGCCTTGTCTTTTGCACTCACATGCTGGACTCCGCCATCATTGGGGATGGGATGTTTACAGAGCCTCCTCCTCCCATTAGTTGTTTAATTGTCCACCACCATTCACAACTGGATGTGGCAGGACTACAGAGCTTTGATCTGATCCGTTGGTTGTGGAATCGCTTCGCTCTGTCTATAGCATGTTGCTTCCGCTGTTTAGCATGCATGTAGTCCTGAGTTGTAGCTTCACCAGGTCGGCAACTCATTTTTAGGTACGCCTGATGCTGCTCCTGGCATGCTCTTCTACACTCCTCCTTGAACCAGGGTTGATCCCCTGGCTTGTTGGTAATGGTAGAGTGAGGAATATGCCGGGCTATGAGGTTACAGATTGTGCTGGAATACAATTCTGCTGCTGCTGATGGCCCACAGCGCCTCATGTATGCCCAGTTTTGAGCTGCTAGATCTGTTCTGAATCTATCCCATTTAGCATGGTGATAGTGCCACACAACACGTTGGATGGTGTCCTCAGTGTGAAGGCGGGACTTCGTCTCCACGAGGACTGTGCGGTGGTCACTCCTACCAATACTGTCATGGACAGATGCATCTGCGACAGGTAGATTGGTGCGGACAAGGTCAAGTAAGTTTTTCCCTCGTGTTGTTTTGGTCACCACCTGTCGCAGGCCCAGTCTGGCAGCTATGTCCTTCAGGACTCGGCCAGCTCAGTCAGTAGTGGTGCTACTGAGCCACTCTTGGTGATGGACATTGAAGTCCCCCACCCAGAGTACATTCTGTGCCCTTGCTACCCTCAGTGCTTCTTCCAAGTGGGGAGGACTGATTCATCAGCTGAGGGAAGCCGGTAGGTGGTAATCAGCAGGAGGTTTCCTTGCCCATGTTTGACCCGATGCCATGAGATTTCATGGGGTCCAGAGTCAATGTTGAGGACTCCCAGGGCCACTCCCTCCTGACTGTATATCACTGTACCACCACCTCTGGTAGGTCTGTCCTGCTGGTGGGACAGGACATACCCAGGGATGGTGAGGGAAGAGTCTGGGACATTGGCTGAAAGGTATGATTCTGTGAGTATGGCTATGTCAGGCTGTTGCTTGACTGGTCTGTGGGACAGCTCTCCCAATTTTGGCACAAGTCCCCAGATGTTAGTGAGGAGGACTTTGCAGGGTCGACTGGGTTTGGTTTGCCTTTGTCGTGTCCAGTGCCCAGTGGTCTGATGCCGGGTGGTCTGTCCGGTTTTATTCTAATTATGCCTTTTTTTAGTGAGATTTTACAACTGAGTGGCTTGCTAGGCCATTTCAGAGGGCAATTAAGAATCAACCACATTGCTGTGGGTCTGGAGTCACATATAGGCCAGACCGGGTAAGGACGGCAGGTTTCCTTCCCTAAAGGGCATTAGTGAACCAGATGGGTTTTTACGACAATCCGGTAGTTTCATGGCCACCGTTACTGATACTAGTATTTTAATTCCAGATTTTATTTAATTAATTGAATTTAATTAATTGAATTTAAACTCCCCAGCTGCCGTGGCGGGATTTGAACTCATGACTCTGGATTACTCGTCCAGTAACATAACCACTATGCTACCATACCCTTATTAGTGTGATGCCCAGAATTGAACACAATATTCCAGCTGAGGCCTAAAGGTTTAGCATGACTTCCTTGCTTTTGTACTCTATGCCTCTATTAATAAAGCCCAGGATCCGTATGCTTTTTTAACAGCCTTCTCAACCTTTCCTTCTACCTTCAACGATTTGTGTACATATACTCCCAGGTCTCTCTGTTCCTGCACCCCCTTTAAAATTGTGCCCTTTAGTTCATATTGCCTCTCCTCATTCTTTCCACCAAAATGTATCACTTTGCACTTCTCTGCATTAAATTTCATCTGCCATGTCTCTGCCCATTTCACCAGTCTGATCATTGATCCCCGACCCCTGCTGACCATTGACCTGTGATCCCCGCCCTTCACTGACTGGTGACCTGTGACCTCTGTCGGTGGGTGGGTGATTCTCAAACTCTATTTCATAGTATCACAATTACATTGTTTGACAAATATAAACATCTGTGCTCAAGCCTACCAATCAGCATCTGGACGACGTTTGCGGCCCCGTACCGCTGGATCTCGTTGACCCAGTGTGGCACGGAGTTGAAGGAGGATTGTTTGGTGATGTCGTACGCGATCATGGCTCCGTGAGCACTCCGATAGTAGCTCTGTGTGATGGTCCGGAATCGCTCCTGCCCGGCCGTGTCCCACACCTGCACCTTCACAGGACAAACACACCAGTTAATGCTCAACCAGCCCCAGGACAGGGCTCTGGGCTCTTAGTAGCTTACAGTCCATTACTGTCCTCTGTTAAAATGTGGAATATCGAGTAAATCTAATGCACTGTTACATTGAAATGAAAATTAAGTTACTGTTTAATCTTTGCACAGGCTAAAATCTGAATTAATTCAAGCTGATTTTAAACTGTTTCAAGTGCTTAATTAACAACAGCCCTGACCAACAAGCAGTGTGGCTGCAAACTGTAGATCCCAGGAGTTAAATCTTGTACCTTAAGGTGTGTGTGGCCCAGGCCCACAGGGAGCAGTGAGAGTGGGAGGGGAGTGGGACCAAATGGAAGTCCAAACTCCATCAGGCGACTTGCACACCTGCACAGGGCTTGTAACAACAAGTGGTTTATATGTCGAAGACTAGATACCTGGGAGTGAGCTACAGGCTGGAATCTAATCGAAGGGTTCAGGGGGTTCATGTATAGAATAACAGATACCTGTTTCTTTCCTTGTCCCATTACCTCCCTCCTTGCCTTGCACTATCATCCCTTTTGTCAATTAATCACTCCTGCCCTCCATCCAAACACAGACCGTCCCTTTTGTTCTTTCCTCCTCTCCCCTTAATCTCTTCCCCCACGCGCACCCCCCACCCTTTCCTGGCTCTGTACTTGCTTAAAAAACTGTTAAATACTTAACTTATTCCAGTCTAATAAAAGGTCATCGACCTGAAACGTTAACTCTGTTTCTTTCTCCACAGATGCTGCCTGACTTGCTGAGTATTTCCAGAATTTTCTGTTTTTATAACAAATACCTGGGAGTGAGTTACAGGCTGAGATCTAATTGAAGGATTCGAGTAGTTGACAAAGAATGTACAGCTAGAAACAGGCCATTCGGCCCAACAGGTCCATGCCAGTGTACATGCTCCACACAAGCCTCCTCCAACCATTCTTCATCTAACCCTATTTATATATAGAATAGCGGATACCCGGGAGTGAGTTACAGGCTGGAATCTAATCGAGGGGTTCGGGGGGGTTTATATATAGAATAACAGATACCCGGGAGTGAGTTACAGACTGGAATCTAATCGAGGGGTTCGGGGGGGTTTATATATAGAATAACAGATACCCGGGAGTGAGTTACAGACTGGAATCTAATCGAGGGGTTCGGGGGGGTTTATATATAGAATAACAGATACCCGGGAGTGAGTTACAGGCTGGGATCTAATCAAGGGGTTCGTGGTGGGGGGGGGTTTATATATAGAATAACAGATACCCGGGAATGAATTACAGTTTAGAATTTAATTGAGGGGTTCGGGGGGTTTATATATAGAATAACAGATACCCGGGAGTGAGTTACAGGCTGGAATCTAATCGAGGGGTTCGGGGGGGATTTATATATAGAATAACAGATACCCGGGAGTGAGTTACAGGCTGGAATCCAATCGAGGGGTTCGGGGGTTTATATATAGATTAACAGATACCCGGGAGTGAGTTACAGGCTGGAATCCAATCGAGGGGTTCGGGGGTTTATATATAGATTAACAGATACCCGGGAGTGAGTTACAGGCTGGAATCTAATCGAGGGGTTCGGAGTGTTTATATAAAGAATAACAGATACCCGGGAATGAATTACAGTTTAGAATTTAATTGAGGGGTTCGGGGGGTTTATATAAAGAATAACAGATACCCGGGAGTGAGTTACAGGCTGGAATCCAATCGAGGGGTTCGGGGGTTTATATATAGATTAACAGATACCCGGGAGTGAGTTACAGGCTGGAATCTAATAGAGGGGTTCGGGGGGATTTATATATAGAATAACAGATACCCGGGAGTGAGTTACAGGCTGGAATCCAATCGAGGGGTTCGGGAGGTTTATATATAGAATAACAGATACCCGGGATTGAGTTACAGACTGGAATCTAATCGAGGGGTTCGGGGTCAGGGGGTTTACATGTAGAATAACAGATACCTGAAAGTGAGTTACACGTGGGAAACCAATCAGGAGGTTTGATAGTTTTTATGTTGAATAACAGATACCCGGGTGTAAGTTACAGGATGGAACTTAATCAAGTGATTCGAGGGGTATATATACACAATTACAGATACTTAGGAGTGCATTACAGGCTGGAATTTAATCGAGGGGTTCGAAGGTTTATATATTGAATAAAAGGTGCCCAGGAGTGAGTTACAGGCTGGAATCTAATCGAGGGGTTCAGGGTGTCTACATAAAGAACAGAAGCCCGGGAGTGAGTTACCGAGTGGAATCTAATCAAGCAGTTTGGGGCTTTTATATGTGTTAGAGGCAGTGAGGTCGGGAGTGATGGGGAGTGTGTTCGAGGCAGTGAGGTCAGGAGTGATGGGGAGTGTGTTAGAGGCAGTGAGGTCGGGAGTGATGGGGAGTGTGTTAGAGGCAGTGAGGTCGGGAGTGATGGGGAGTGTGTTAGAGGCAGTGAGGTCGGGAGTGATGGGGAGTGTGTTAGAGGCAGTGAGGTCGGGAGTGATGGGGAGTGTGTTAGAGGCAGTGAGGTCGGGAGTGATGGGGAGTGTGTTAGAGGCAATGTGGACGGGAGTGATGGGGAGTGTGTTAGAGGCAGTGAGGTCAGGAGTGATGGGGAGTGTGTTAGAGGCAGTGAGGTCGGGAGTGATGGGGAGTGTGTTAGAGGCAGTGAGGTCGGGAGTGATGGGGAGTGTGTTAGAGGCAGTGAGGACGGAGGCGATGGAGAGTGAGTGACAGGCAATGTGGACGGGAGTGATGGGGAGTGTGTTAGAGGCAGTGAGGACGGAGGCGATGGGGAGTGAGTGACAGGCAATGTGGACGGGAGTGATGGGTAGGCGTGTCATCAAGATTGCAGCCCATGGAATAAAGGGGCAGTAGCAGCATGGATACAGAATTGGCTAAGGGCCAGGAAACAGAGAGCAGTGGTGAATGGTTGTTTTTTCGGACTGGAGGGAGGTGTACAGTGGTGTTCCCCAGGGGTCAGGACTGGGACCACTGCTTTTCTTGATAATATATTAATGACCTGGACTTGGGAGTAGAGGGCACAATTTCCAAATTTGCAGATAACACACTACTTGGAAATGTAGTGAACAGTGAGGAGGATAGTGATAGACTTCAACAGGACATAGGCAGCCTGGTGGAATGGGCGGACACGTAGCAAATGAAATTTAGCGCAGAAAAATGCGAAGTGATACATTTCGGTAGGAAGAACGAGGAGAGGCAATATAAACTAGAGGGCACAATTCTAAAAGGGGTACAGGAACAGAGAGATCTGGGGGTATATATGTGCACAAATCATTGAAGGTGGCAGGGCAGGTTGAGGAAGCGGTTTAAAAAGCATACGAGATCCTGGGCTTTATAAATAGAGGTATAGAGTACAAATGTATGGTAGTCATGATGAACACAGTGGTTCGGCCACAATTGGAGTATTGTGTCCAGTTCTGGGCACCGCACTTTAGGAAAGATGTGAAGGCCTTAGGGTGCAGAAGAGGTTTATTAGAATGATTCCAGGGATGAGGGACTTTAGTTACGTGGATAGACTGGAGAAGCTGGGGTTGTTCTCCTTGGAACAGGGAAGGTTGCGAGGAGATTTGATAGAGGTATTCAAAATCATGAAGGGTCTTTTTTTTATTCGTTCATGGGATGTGGGCGTCGCTGGCGAGGCTAGAATTTATTGCCCATCCTTAATTGCCCTCGAGAAGATGGTGGTGAGCTGCCTTCTTGAACCGCTGCAGTCCGTGTGGTGAAGGTTCTCCCACAGTGCTGTTAGAAAGGGAGTTCCAGGATTTTGACCCAGCGACGATGAAGGAACGGCGATATATTTCCAAGTCGGAATGGTGTGTGACTTGGAGGGGAACGTGCAGGTGGTGTTGTTCCCACGTGCCTGCTGCCCTTGTCCTTCTAGGTGGTAGAGGTCGCGGGTTTGGGAGGTGCTGTCGAAGAAGCCTTGGCGAATTGCTGCAGTGCATTCTGTGGATGGTACACACTGCAGCCACAGTGCGGCGGTGGTGAAGGGAGTGAATGTTTAGGGTCATGGATGGGGTGCCAATCAAGCGGGCTGCTTTATCCTGGATGGTGTTGAGCTTCTTGTGTGTTGTTGGAGCTGCACTCATCCAGGTAAGTGGAGAGTATTCCATCACACTCCTGACTTGTACCTTGTAGATGGTGGAAAGGTTTGGGGAGTCAGGAGGTGAATCACTCGCCGCAGAATACCCAGCCTCTGACCTGCTCTTGTAGCCACAGTATTTATGTGGTTCGTCCAGCTAAGTTTCTGATCAATGGTGATGGTGATGGTGGGGGATTTGGCGATGGTAATGCCGTTGAACATCAAGGGGAGGTGGTTAGACTCTCTCTTGTTGGAGATGGTCAGTGCCTTGCACTTGTCTGGCACGAATGTTACTTGCCACTTATCAGCCTGGATATTGTCCAGGTCTTGCTGCATGCGGGCAAGGACTGTTTCATTATCTGAGGGGTTGCAAATGAAACTGAACACTGTGCAATCATCAGCGAACATCCCCATTTCTGACCTTATGATGGAGGGAAGGTCATTGATGAAGCAGCTGAAGATGGTTGGGCGATACTCACAGAATCATACCTTACAGCCAACGTCCCAGACTCTTCCATCACCATCCCTGGGTATGTCCTGTCCCACCGGCAGGACAGACCCACCAGTCCACAGAGTAGATAGAAATTGTTCCCACTGGTGGAAGGGTGAAGAACCAGAGGGCATAGATTTAAGGTGATTGGTAAAAGAACCAAAGGTGACGTGAGGAAAAACTTTTTTTTTTAACACAGCGAGTGGTTATGATCTGGAATGCACTGCCCGAGGGGGTGGTGGAGGCAGATTCAATCATGGCCTTCAAAAGGGAACTGGATAAGTACTTGAAGGAACAAAATTTGCAGGGCTACAGGGAAAGGGTGGGGGAGTGGGACTAGCTGGATTGCTCTTGCATTGAGCCGGCGCGGACTCGATGGGCCGAATGGCCTCCTTTCATGCTGTAACCTTTCTATGATTCTATGTGGAACAGAAACTAATGAATGAGTTAGAGGCTGGAAATAATCAGAGGGCTCAGAGCAATGAGGACGGCAGTGATGGTGAGTGAGTTAAGGTAGTGAGGACGCCAACGATGGGGTGGGAGTCAGAGGCAGTGAGGACAGGAGTGAAGGTGAGTGTGTTAGAGGCAGTGAGGGCGGGAGCAATGGGGAGTGAATGAGAGGCAATGTGGACGGGAGTGATGAGGAGGGAGTCAGAGGCAGTGAGGATGGGAGTGATGGTGAGTGTGTTAGAGGCAGTGTGGACAAGAGTGATGGGGAGTGTTAGAGGCACTGTGGACAAGAATGATGGGGAGTGTGTTAGAGGTAGTGTGGACGGGAGTGATGGGGAGGGATTTAGAGGCAATGTGGACGGGAGTGATGGGGAGGGATTTAGAGGCAATGTGGACGGGAGTGATGGGGAGGGATTCAGAGGCAGTGTGGACGGGAGAGATGACGGACGTGTTAGAGGCAGTGTGGATGGGAGTGATGAGGAGTGTGTTAAAGGTAGTGTTGATGGGAGTGATGGGGAGTGTGTTAAAGGTAGTGTGGATGGGAGTGATGGGGAGTGTGCTGAAGGTAATGTGGATGGGAGTGTGTTAGAGGCAGTGTGGACGGGAGTGACGGGGAGCGTGTTGGAGGTAATCTGGAGCGAGTGATGGGGAGTGTGTTAGAGGTAGTGTGGATGGGAGTGATGGGGATTGTGCTGGAGGCAGTGTGGATGGGAGTGATGGGGAGTGTGCTAGAGGCATTGTGGACGGGAGTGATGGGGAGTGTGTTAGAGGCAGTGTGGATGGGAGTGATGGGGAGTGTATTAGAGGTAGTGCGGACGGGAGTGATGGGGAGTGTGGTGGAGGCAGTGAGGATGGGAGTGATGGGGAGTGTGCTGGAGGCAGTGTGGATGGGAGTGATGGGGAGTGTGTTGGAGGTAATCTGGATGGGAGTGATAGGGAGTGTGTTAGAGGTAATCTGGACGGGAGTGATAGGGAGTGTTGTTAGAGGTAGTGTGGATGGGAGTGATGGGGAGTGTATTAGAGGTAGTGCGGACGGGAGTGATGGGGAGTGTGGTGGAGGCAGTGAGGATGGGAGTGATGGGGGGTGTGCTGGAGGCAGTGTGGATGGGAGTGATGGGGGGTGTGCTGGAGGCAGTGTGGATGGGAGTGATGGGGAGTGTGCTGGAGGCATTGTGGACGGGAGTGATGGGGAGTGTGCTGGAGGCATTGTGGACGGGAATGATGGGGAGCGTGTTAGAGGCAGTGTGGACGGGAGTGATGGGGAGTGTGTTAAAGGTAGTGTGGATGGGAGTGACGGGGAGCGTGTTGGAGGTAATCTGGAGGGAGTGATAGGGAGTGTGTTAGAGGCAGTGTGGACGGGAGTGATGGGGAGTGTGCTGGAGGCAGTGTGGACGGGAGTGATGGGGAGTGTGCTGGAGGCAGTGTGGACGGGAGTGATGGGGAGTGTGCTGGAGGCAGTGTGGACAGGAGTGATGGGGAGTGTGCTGGAGGCAGTGTGGACGGGAGTGATGGGGAGTGTGCTGGAGGAAGTGTGGATGGGAGTGATGGGGAGTGTGTTAGAGGTAGTGTGGATGGGAGTGTGTTCGAGGCAGTGTGGACGGGAGTGATGGGGAGTGTGTTAGAGGCAGTGTGGATGGGAGTGATCGGGAGTGTGTTGGAGGCAGTGTGGATGGGAGTGATGGGGAGTGTGTTAGAGGCAGTGTGGACGGGAGTGATGGGGAGTGTGCTGGAGGCAGTGTGGACGGGAGTGATGGGGAGTGTGTTAGAGGCAGTGTGGACGGGAGTGACGGGGAGCGTGTTGGAGGTAATCTGGAGGGAGTGATGGGGAGTGTGTTAGAGGTAGTGTGGATGGGAGTGATGGGGATTGTGCTGGAGGCAGTGTGGATGGGAGTGATGGGGAGCGTGTTGGAGGCATTGTGGACGGGAGTGATAAGGAGTGTGCTGGAGGCAGTGTGGATGGGAGTGATGGGGAGTGTGCTGGAGGCATTGTGGACGGGAGTGATGAAGAGTGTGTTAGAGGCAGTGTGGACGGGAGTGATGGGGAGTGTGTTGGAGGTAATTTGGATGGGAGTGATAGGGAGTGTGTTCGTGGTAATCTGGACGGGAGTGATAGGGAGTGTGTTAGAGGCAGTGTGGACGGGAGTGATGGGGAGTGTGTTGGAGGTGATCTGGATGGGAGTGATAGGGAGTGTGTTAGAGGTAATCTGGACGGGAGTGATAGGGAGTGTGTTAGAGGTAGTGTGGATGGGAGTGATGGGGAGTGTGTTAAAGGTAATCTGGATGGGAGTGATAGGGAGTGTGTTAGAGGTAATCTGGATGGGAGTGATGGGGAGTGCATTAGAGGTAGTGCGGACGGGAGTGATGGGGAGTGTGGTGGAGGCAGTGAGGATGGGAGTGATGGGGAGTGTGCTGGATGCATTGTGGATGGGACTGATGGGGGTTGTGCTGGATGCATTGTGGATGGGAGTGATGCGGGGTGTGCTGGAGGCAGTGTGGATGGGAGTGATGGGGAGTGTGCTGGAGGCAGTGTGGATGGGAGTGATGGGGGGTGTGCTGGAGGTAGTGTGGACGGGAGTGATGGGGAGTGTGCTGGAGGCAGTGTGGACGGGAGTGATAGGGAGTGTGCTGGAGGCATTGTGGACGGGAGTGATGAGGAGTGTGCTGGAGGCAGTGTGGATGGGAGTGATGGGGAGTGTGCTGGAGGCAGTGTGGATGGGAGTGATGGGGGGTGTGCTGGAGGCAGTGTGGATGGGAGTGATGGGGGTTGTGCTGGAGGCAGTGTGGATGGGAGTGATGGGGGGTGTGCTGGAGGCAGTGTGGATGGGAGTGATGGGGGGTGTGCTGGAGGCAGTGTGGATGGGAGTGATGGGGGGTGTGCTGGAGGTAGTGCGGACGGGAGTGATGGGGAGCGTGCTGGAGGCAGTGTGGACGGGAGTGATGGGGAGTGTGCTGGAGGCAGTGTGGACGGGAGTGATGGGGAGTGTGTTAGAGGCAGTGTGAATGGGAGTGATGGGGAGCGTGTTAGAGGCAGTGTGGACGGGAGTGATGGGGAATGTGCTGGAGGCAGTGTGGACGGGAGTGATGGGGAATGTGCTGGAGGCAGTGTGGACGGGAGTGATGGGGAGTGTGCTGGAGGCAGTGTGGACGGGAGTGATGGGGAGTGTGTTAGAGGCAGTGTGGACGGGAGTGATGGGGAGTGTGCTGGAAGCAGTGTTGATGGAAGTGATGGGGAGTGTGTTAGAGGTAGTGTGGATGGGAGTGTGTTCGAGGCAGTGTGGACGGGAGTGACAGGGAGCGTGTTGGAGGTAATCTGGAGGGAGTGATAGGGAGTGTGTTAGAGGTAGTGTGGACGGGAGTGACGGGGAGCGTGTTCGAGGTAATCTGGATGGGAGTGATAGGGAGTGTGTTAGAGGTAGTGTGGATGGGAGTGTGTTCGAGGCAGTGTGGACGGGAGTAATGGGGAGTGTGTTAGAGGCAGTGAGGTCGGGAGTGATGGGGAGTGTGTTAGAGGCAGTGAGGTCGGGAGTGATGGGGAGTGTGTTAGAGGCAGTGAGGTCGGGAGTGATGGGGAGTGCGTTAGAGGCAGTGAGGTCAGGAGTGATGGGGAGTGTGTTAGAGGCAGTGTGGACGGGAGTGATGGGGAGTGTGTTAGAGGCAGTGAGGTCGGGAGTGATGTGGAGTGTGTTAGAGGCAGTGTGGACGGGAGTGATGGGGAGTGTGTTAGAGGCAATGTGGACGGGAGTGATGGGGAGTGTGTTAGAGGCAATGTGGACGGGAGTGATGGGGAGTGTGTTAGAGGCAGTGAGGTCGGGAGTGATGGGGAGTGTGTTAGAGGCAGTGAGGTCGGGAGTGATGGGGAGTGTGTTAGAGGCAGTGAGGTCGGGAGTGATGTGGAGTGTGTTAGAGGCAGTGTGGACGGGAGTGATGGGGAGTGTGTTAGAGGCAGTGTGGACGGGAGTGATGGGGAGTGTGTTGGAGGCAGTGAGGTCGGGAGTGATGGGGAGTGTGTTCGAGGCAGTGAGGACGGAGGCGATGGGGAGTGAGTGACAGGCAATGTGGACGGGAGTGATGGGTAGGCGTGTCATCAAGATTGCAGCCCATGGAATAAAGGGGCAGTAGCAGCATGGATACAGAATTGGCTAAGGGCCAGGAAACAGAGAGCAGTGGTGAATGGTTGTTTTTTCGGACTGGAGGGAGGTGTACAGTGCTGTTCCCCGGGGTCAGTACTGGGACCACTGCTTTTCTTGATAATATATTAATGACCTGGACTTGGGAGTAGAGGGCACAATTTCCAAATTTGCAGATAACACACTACTTGGAAATGTAGTGAACAGTGAGGAGGATAGTGATAGACTTCAACAGGACATAGGCAGCCTGGTGGAATGGGCGGACACGTAGCAAATGAAATTTAGTGCAGAAAAATGCGAAGTGATACATTTCGGTAGGAAGAACGAGGAGAGGCAATATAAACTAGAGGGCACAATTCTAAAAGGGGTACAGGAACAGAGAGATCTGGGGGTATATATGTGCACAAATCATTGAAGGTGGCAGGGCAGGTTGAGGAAGCGGTTTAAAAAGCATACGAGATCCTGGGCTTTATAAATAGAGGTATAGAGTACAAATGTATGGTAGTCATGATGAACACACTGGTTCGGCCACAATTGGAGTATTGTGTCCAGTTCTGGGCACCGCACTTTAGGAAAGATGTGAAGGCCTTAGGGTGCAGAAGAGGTTTATTAGAATGATTCCAGGGATGAGGGACTTTAGTTACGTGGATAGACTGGAGAAGCTGGGGTTGTTCTCCTTGGAACAGGGAAGGTTGCGAGGAGATTTGATAGAGGTATTCAAAATCATGAAGGGTCTTTTTTTTTTATTCGTTCATGGGATGTGGGCGTCGCTGGCGAGGCCAGAATTTATTGCCCATCCTTAATTGCCCTTGAGAAGGTGGTGGTGAGCCGCCTTCTTGAACCGCTGCAGTCCATGTGGTGAAGGTTCTCCCACAGTGCTGTTAGGAAGGGAGTTCCAGGATTTTGACCCGGTGACGATGAAGGAACGGCCGATATATTTCCAAGTCGGAATGGTGTGTGACTTGGAGGGGAACGTGCAGGTGGTGTTGTTCCCACGTGCCTGCTGCCCTTGTCCTTCTAGGTGGTAGAGGTTGCGGGTTTGGGAGGTGCTGTCGAAGAAGCCTTGGCGAATTGCTGCAGTGCATTCTGTGGATGGTACACACTGCAGCCATGGTGCGCCGGTGGTGGAGGGAGTGAATGTTTCGGGTGGTGGATGGGGTGCCAATCAAGCGGACTGCTTTGTCATGGATGGTGTTGAGCTTCTTGTGTGTTGTTGGAGCTGCACTCATCCAGGTAAGTGGAGAGTATTCCATCACACTCCTGACTTGTACCTTGTAGATGGTGGAAAGGTTTGGGGAGTCAGGAGGTGAATCACTCACCGCAGAATACCCAGCCTCTGACCTGCTCTTGTAGCCACAGTATTTATGTGGTTCGTCCAGCTAAGTTTCTGATCAATGGTGATGGTGGGGGATTTGGCGATGGTAATGCCGTTGAACATCAAGGGGAGGTGGTTAGACTCTCTCTTGTTGGAGATGGTCAGTGCCTGGTACTTGTCTGGCACAAATATTACTTGCCACTTATCAGCCTGGATGTTTTCCAGGTCTTGCTGCATGCGGGCAAGGACTGTTTCATTATCTGAGGGGTTGCGAATGGAACTGAACACTGTGCAATCATCAGCGAACATCCCCATTTCTGACCTTATGATGGAGGGAAGGTCATTGATGAAGCAGCTGAAGATGGTTGGGCGATACTCACAGAATCATACCTTACAGCCAACGTCCCAGACTCTTCCATCACCATCCCTGGGTATGTCCTGTCCCACCGGCAGGACAGACCCACCAGTTCACAGAGTAGATAGAAATTGTTCCCACTGGTAGAAGGGTGAAGAACCAGAGGGCATAGATTTAAGGTGATTGGTAAAAGAACCAAAGGTGACGTGAGGAAAAACTTCTTTTTTTTTTACACAGCGAGTGGTTATGATCTGGAATGCACTGCCCGAGGGGGTGGTGGAGGCAGATTCAATCATGGCCTTCAAAAGGGAACTGGATAAGTACTTGAAGGAACAAAATTTGCAGGGCTACAGGGAAAGGGTGGGGGAGTGGGACTAGCTGGATTGCTCTTGCATTGAGCCGGCGCGGACTCGATGGGCCGAATGGCCTCCTTTCATGCTGTAACCTTTCTATGATTCTATGTGGAACAGAAACTAATGAATGAGTTAGAGGCTGGAAATAATCAGAGGGCTCAGAGCAATGAGGACGGCAGTGATGGTGAGTGAGTTAAGGTAGTGAGGACGCCAACGATGGGGTGGGAGTCAGAGGCAGTGAGGACAGGAGTGAAGGTGAGTGTGTTAGAGGCAGTGAGTGCGGGAGCAATGGGGAGTGAATGAGAGGCAATGTGGACGGGAGTGATGAGGAGGGAGTCAGAGGCAGTGAGGATGGGAGTGATGGTGAGTGTGTTAGAGGCAGTGTGGACGGGAGTGATGGGGAGTTTGTTAGAGGCACTGTGGACAAGAATGATGGGGAGTGTGTTAGAGGCAGTGTGGACGGGAGTGATGGGGAGGGATTTAGAGGCAGTGTGGACGGGAGTGATGGGGAGTGTGTTAAAGGTAGTGTGGATGGGAGTGATGGGGAGTGTATTAGAGGTAGTGCGGACGGGAGTGATGGGGAGTGTGGTGGAGGCAGTGAGGATGGGAGTGATGGGGAGTGTGCTGGAGGCAGTGTGGATGGGAGTGATGGGGGGTGTGCTGGAGGCAGTGTGGATGGGAGTGATGGGGGGTGCTTTAGAGGCAGTATGGACGGGAGTGATGGGGAGTGTGCTGGAGGCAGTGTGGACGGGAGTGATGGGGAGTGTGCTGGAGGCAGTGTGGACGGGAGTGATGGGAAGTGTGTTCGAGGCAGTGTGGACAGGAGTGATGGGGAGTGTGCTGGAGGTAGTGTGGATGGGAGTAATGGGGAGTGTGCTGGAAGCAGTGTGGACGGGAGTGATGGGGAATGTGCTGGAGGCAGTGTGGACAGGAGTGATGGGGAGTGATGGGGAGGGAGAGTATATCGTCCCACCTTCACTTTCTTGCCCTCGATATCCAGTGTTTTGACGATGAAATCGACTCCAATTGTGTTCTGCTGTTTCTCGATAAAAACTCCTGTTTTGAAACGATGAACCACACAGGTCTTGCCAATATTGGAATCTCCAATCAGCACGATCTTGAAGAGATAGTCAAAGGCTTCGTCCGCACCAGTCCCTGCCACATTCATACTGTAATTAAACATTGGAAGGACTTCATTGTATCCAATCAGTAATAAAACATCCATTGAAACTAGCTGTTATCAATAACTGTTAGCAAGCTCTCCCTATGCAAACACTGCAATGAATGGTGAAATCCATGCCAAGTTTCCTGCTCCCTGAGGGCTCGGGGTGTGGTCCTGGGGCACAATGCTGGGAGGATGAGCTATTTGCTAAGTTGACTTAAATTTGCAGCAAGGTGGTTACCATTGGTCTCAGCCACCCGTGCTACAGAGAGGGACAACCAATCACAGCTCTGGCTTCTGTCTGCCAACTGCACCTAGGAGGGAGGGGCTGAGGTCAGGGTGGGTGTTTTTTTTTTTATTTGTTCATGGGATGTGGGTGTCAATGGCGAGGCCAGCATTTATTGCCCATCCCTAATTGCCCTTGAGAGGGTGGTGGTGAGCTGCCTTTTTGAACTGCTGCAGTCCGTGTGGTGACGGTTCTCCCACAATGCTGTTCGGAAGGGAGTTCCAGGATTTTGACCCAGCGACGATGAAGGAACGGCGATATATTTCCAAGTCGGGATGGTGTGTGACTTGGAGAGGAACGTGCAGGTGGTGTTGTTCCCCTGTGCCTGCTGCCCTTGTCCTTCTAGGTGGTAGAGGTCGCGGGTTTGGGAGGTGCTGTCGAAGAAGCCTTGGCGAGTTGCTGCAGTGCATCCTGTAGACGGTACACACTGCAGCCACTGTGCGCCAGTGGTAAAGGGAGTGAATGTTTAGGGTGGTGGACGGGGTGCCAATCAAGTGGGCTGCTTTGTCCTGGATGGTGTCAAGCTTCTTGAGTGTTGTTGGAGCTGCACTCATCCAGGCAAGTGGAGAGTATTCCATCACACTCCTGACTTGTGCCTTGTAGATGGTGGAAAGGCTTTGGGGAGTCAGGAGGTGAGTCACTCGCCACAGAATACCCAGCCTCTGACCTGCTCTCGTAGCCACAGTATTTATGTGGCTGGTCCAGTTAAGTTTCTGGTCAATGGTGACCCCCAGGATGTTGACGGTGATGGTGATGCCGTTGAATGTCAAGGGAAGGTGGTTAGACTCTCTTGTTGGAGATGGTCATTGCCTGGCACTTGAGACGGTGTTGAAACCTCCGGGAGGGAGGGAGGGGCTGAGGTCAGGGTGGGTGTGATGGTGGTGAAACCCCCGGGAGGGAGGGAGGGGCTGAGGTCAGGGTGGGTGTGACGGGCTGAGGTCAGGGTGGGTGTGATGGTGGTGAAACCCCCGGGAGGGAGGGGCTGAGGTCAGGGTGGGTGTGATGGTGGTGAAACCCCCGGGAGGGAGGGGCTGAGGTCAGGGTGGGTGTGACGGGCTGAGGTCAGGGTGGGTGTGATGGTGGTGAAACCCCCGGGAGGGAGGGGCTGAGGTCAGGGTGGGTGTGACGGGCTGAGGTCAGGGTGGGTGTGATGGTGGTGAAACCCCCGGGAGGGAGGGGCTGAGGTCGGGGCGGGGGGGGGGAGGGGAAGGGGGTGTGACAGTGTTCTGGTTGTTAACGTGCCCGGTGACCATGTGATAAGTGGTTTGATTCCTGCAGAACTATGCCCGGCAGGGAAATCTCCAGATACTGTTGGCACATGGGGTGGGAACAGGGGCACGGCACCAGATGCGATATGTCTATCTCATCCCCCCACCTTCTGGGTCTTGGTCCTGCTCTGCCCGTTCTCTGCCGTTTCTACCCTGGTTTGGACCGATCCCGTCCACAGTCACACGCTGGCCTATGCTTCAACTTCCAGAGCGACAGTCTGATGGGATTGGCCGTGACCCATATTTTATGTGGCACGTTGAAGCTGGGAGTTTGGATCCACTGGGTCAGTGGGCGAACCCTGGATTACCCCGTGGACCAACGGTCACTGAGATCCTTCCCCGGGGGAATAGTTTCCATTCACTCCATATCACCAGAGCCCATTGGGTGCACGACCAATTCGGCCGTCGATATTTAATGTTGCTTTTCAAGCTGCTGTATGAAAGAACGACCGACCCGGTGCGACAGCCCCTGCCGCCCACGATGTTAGCTCTGTTCTCAGTCGGTCACTGCATACCGAGTCGGACTGCTTTGTTCATTCTTTGTTTCTGTCCAATATGGAGTCCAATGAGTAGTTACAGGTCTAACCTCGGTGGTGGGCAAATTATTGGAATCAATTCTGAGGGACAGTATAAATCGTCATTTAGAAAGGCACAGACTAATCAAGGCAGTCAGCATGGATTTGTTAAGGGAAGGTCGTGTCTGACTAACTTGATTGAATTTTTTGAGGAGGTAACAAGAGGGTTCGATGAGGGTAACGCATTTGATGTAGTCTTCGAGGATTTTAGTAAGGCTTTTGACAAGGTCCCACATCGCAGACTGGTCAAAAAAGTAACAGCCCATGGGATCCAAGGGAAAGTGGTTAGTTGGATCCAAAATTGGCTCAGTGGCAGGAAGCAAAGGGTAATGGTTGATGGGTGTTTTTGCGACTGGAAGGCTGTTTCCAGTGGGGTTCCGCAAGGCTCAGTACCAGGTCCATTGCTTTTTGTGGTATATATTAATGATTTGGACTTAAATATGGGGGGCATGATTAAGAAGATGTAATTGCAATCGAGAGGGTACAGAGGAGATTTACAAGGATGTTGCCAGGGCTGGAGAATTTTAGCTATGAGGAAAGATTGGATAGGCTGGGGTTGTTTTCTTTGGAACAGAGGAGGCTGAGGGGAGATTTAATTGAGGTGTATAAAATTATGACAGAACTAGATAGAGTGGATAGGGAGGACCTATTTCCTTTAGCAGAGGGATCAGTGATCAGGGGGCATAGATTTAAAGTAATTGGTAGAAGGATTAGAGGGGAGCTGAGGAGAAATGTTTTCACCCAGAGGGTGGTGGGGGTCTGGAACTCACTGCCTGAAAGGGTGGTAGAGGCAGAAACCCTCAACTCATTTAAAAAGTACTTGGATGAGCACTTTGAGTGTCGTAACCTACAGGGCTACGGACCAAGTGCTGGAAAGTGGGATTTGACTGGATAGCTCTTTTTCGCAAGCACAGACACGATGGGCCGAATGTCCTCCTTCTGTGCCGTAACTTTCTATGATTCTATTTGAAAATTAAGTAAATGGAGAGAAGACGAATGAAGATATTGTCCACGTTTTGTTGAATCTAAGGAGAGCAGGCCCTGAGGGGCTGTGCTGATGATTTCTCCTCACTGTACCTGACCGTGACTTCCTTTCCACAAGAGATGTTTGCTCAAGTCAGGTGCTTTAAGACAAGGAGATAGAGACAGGAAAACAATGGCAGCAGCAGAGAGCCCGGAGCAGGTGCCCATCCTCCAGACAGCGGCAGGGTATCCAACACACCTCCTCTCCTGGACAACAGCTGTCTGACTCCCTCCACGTTCCCAGGCCTGCACGGATATCCGTTTCCTAACTCCATCCACCCACCTTGGCTCCATATCCTTTCATACCCTTGGCTGGCAAAAATCTATCGATCTCAGATTTAAAATTATGAATTGGGCTCGCACCTACTGCTTTTCATGGGAGAGAGTTCCACACTTCTACCACCCTTTGCATGAAATAGTGTTACCCAACTTCTCTCCTGAATGTCCCCTTGTCCTAGACTCCATCACCAGCAGAAATAGTTTCTCTCTATCTACCCTGTCAATCCTTTCAAAATACTAAAGACTGCAATCAAATCATCCCTTAACCTTCTATATTCCAGGGAATACAAGCCTAGTTTATGTAATCTCTCCTCATAATCTAACCCTTGGAGCCCTGGTAACATTTTGGTGAATCTGGGCTGCACTCCTTCCAAGGCCAATATATCCTTTCTAAGATGCAGTGCCCAGAACTGCTCACAGTGCTCCAGATGTGGTCTAACCAGGGCTTTGTAAAGTTGTAACAAGACACCCTCACCTTTATATTCTAGCCCTCTAGATATAAGGAACATAAGAGCTAGCATCTACTGCTTTTTGTGGGAGAATGTTCCACACATCTACCGCCCTTTGCGTGAAGAAACGTTTCCTAACTTCTCTCCTGAATGGCCTTGAGCTGATATCCCAGGCTTAGCCACAATCTCCATTCCCTAGTCACCAACTCCATCCCTCTCCCTGGCCACTGTCTGAGGCTGAACCAGACCGTTCGCAGTCTTGGTGTCCTATTTGACCCCGAGATGAGCTTCTGACCCCATATCTGCTCCTTTACCAAGACCACCCACTTCCACCTCCGTAACATCGCCCGTCTCCGCCCCTGCCTCAGCTCACCTGCTGCTGAAAGCCTCATCCATGCCTTTTGTTACCTCCAGACTGGACTATTCTAGTGCTCTCCTGGCCGGACTCCCATCTTCCACCCTCCATAAATTTGAGCTCATCCAAAACTTTGCTGCCCGTATCCTAACATGCATCAAGCAGATGACCTGAGGCAAGGGCGGAGATGGTCGATGTTACGGAGGTGGAAGTAGGCGGTCTTGGTGATGGAGCGGATATGTGGTCAGAAGCTCATCTCAGGGGTCAAAGAGGACACCAATGTTGCGAACGGTCTGGTTCAGCCTCAGGGTTCACCCATAACCCCTGTGCTCGCTGACCAACATTGGCTCCCGGTCCAGCAACGCCTCATTTTTAAATTCTTCCTACCAAAATGCATCACTTCACACTTCTCTGCATTAAATTTCATCTACCATGTGTCTGCCCATTTCATCAGTCTGTCTATGTCCTCCTGAAGTCTGTTACTATCCTCCTCACTGCTTACCACATTTCTGAGTTTCGTGTCATCTGCAAACTTTGAAATTATACCCTCTATACCCAAGTCCAGGTCAATAATACATATTAAAAAGAGCAGTGGTCCTAATACTGACCCCTGGGGAACACCACTGTACACTTCCCTCCAGTCTGAAAAACAACTGTTCACCACTGCTCTCTGTCCCTTAGCCAATATTGTATCCACGCTGCCACTGTCCCTTTAGTTCCATGGGCTTAAATTTTGTTAACAAGTCTATTATGTGGTATTTTATCAGATGCCTTTTGAAAGTCCATATACACAACATCAACCCTCACCGTTACTTCATCAAAGAACTCAATCAAGTTAGTCAAACACGATTTTCCTTTAACAAATCCGTGCTGACTTTCATTTTTTAGCCCAGACTTTTCCAAGTGCCAATTAATTTTGTCCCAGATTATTGTCTCTAAAAGTTTCTCCACCACCGACGTTAGGCTGACCCAGCCTGTAACTACTGGGTTTATCCCTCTCCCCTTTTTTGAACAGGGGTGTAACATTTGCAATCCTCTGCATTTGCACTCTTCCTTCCCTCAGTAACCTAGGATGCATCCCATCTGGACCCGGTGACCTTTCCACTTTGAGTACTGCCAATCTTTTAAGTACCTCCTCTTTATCTATTTTTATCCTCTCCAATATCGCTACCACCTCCTCCTTTACTGCTACAATGGCAGCATCCTCTTCTCTAGTGAAGACCGATGTGAAGTATTCATTTAGTAACTCAGCCATGCCCTCTGCCTCCACAAGAAGATCTTTTTTGTCCCTTATCAGGCCCGCTCTTTCTTTTGACTGCCCTTTTATTATTTATATGTTTATAAAAGACGCTTGGGTTTTATGTTACTCACTAATCTATTCTCATACTCTCTCTTTGCCCCTCTTATTCCCTTTTTTAGATCTCCTCTGTACTTTCTGTATTCAGCCTTGTTCTTTACTGTATTATGAACCTTACTTTTCTCCTAAGCCTCCTTTTTCTGTTTCATTTTAATCTCTATATCTTTAGTCATCCAGGGAGCTCTAGTTTTGGATGCCCTTCCTTTCCCCCTCATGGGAATGTGTCCACTCCATACCTGAACCAACTCCTCCGTGAAGGCCTCCCATTGTTCAATTACTGTTTTGCCACCAATTCTTCATTCCAATCCACCAGGGCAAGATCCCTTTTTAATTCACTGAAATTAGCCCGCCTCCAGTTAAGTATTTTCACATTTGATTGTTCCTTCTCCTTTTCCATAACTATTCTAATCCTGATGATATTGTGATCACTGTTCCCCAAATGCTCCCCCACTGAAACATGCTCCATTTGCCCCACTTCATTCCCCAGAACTAGATCCAGCACTGCTTCCTCCCCCATTGGGCTGGAAACACACTGATCAAGAAAGTTCTCTTGAACACATTTCAGGAATTCCTCACCCTCTTTGCCCTTTACACTGTTACTGTCCCAGTCTAAATTGGGATAATTGAAGTCCCCCATTATCACTACTCTATAGTTCTTGTATCTTTCTGTAATTTCCCTGCAAGTTTGCTCCTCTATCTCCTTCCCACTATTTGGTGGCCTGTAGTAAACACCCAGTAGTGTGGTAGCTCCTCTATTGTTCCTTAATTCTAACCAGATAGATTCTGTCTTTGACCCCTCAACGACTTCATCCCTTTCCAGTGCTATAATTGTTTCTTTGATTAATATTCCCACTCCCTCCTTTCTTCCCTGAATACCTTGTAGGCCGGAATATTAAGTATCCAATCCTCCTCTTCTTTGAGTCAGGTCTCTCTTATTGCCACTATATCATAGTCCCATGTGGCGACTTGAGTCTGTAGCTCACTAACCTTATTCACTACACTACTTGCGTTTACACACATGCACTCCAAATTCATCTGAGACTGCCTCGCATTTGCTCCCTGTCTGATCCCTCCTATTTCTGAACTATTCTTTACTCTAGTCCTAGTTGTTGTTGTTGTTGTTATCCCAGGCTCACACTGATGTCCCAGGCTGTATTGATATGAGCACAGTCACCTGAAGCTGATTGGGTTTATTTTGATTAAACAGACCAAGCTAATGCCCTATATGGGGAATTAGAGGACGGAGTGCTGTGTTTAATATCCCAGTGAGAGTCGCAGCCTTCTTTTTGAGTTGAGACAGTTGGACTGTGAATTCAGGCTCTAAAATGAGAATCTATGTTTAAATGGGGATGGGGATGTGATTTACCTGTCTGACTGTCGGTGGGGATGAGGATGTGATTTACCTGTGTGACTGTCGGTGGGGATGGGGATGTGATTTACCTGTCTGACTGTCGGTGGGGATGGGGATGTGATTTACCTGTGTGACTGTCGGTGGGGATGGGGATGTGATTTACCTGTGTGACTGTCGGTGGGGATGGGGATGTGATTTACCTGTGTGACTGTCGGTGGGGATGGGGATGTGATTTACCTGTGTGACTGTCGGTGGGGATGAGGATGTGATTTACCTGTGTGACTGTCGGTGGGGATGGGGATGTGATTTACCTGTGTGACTGTCGGTGGGGATGGGGATGTGATTTACCTGTGTGACTGTCGGTGGGGATGGGGATGTGATTTACCTGTGTGACTGTCGGTGGGGATGGGGATGTGATTTACCTGTCTGTCTGCACCTCCCTGAGCTGCCCTATTGATGCCGATTTCTCGACCAACCAATCAGCTGTTGGAAGATGACGAACCATTTTCCAGACTTTCCATTGATATCCCTTATAAGTTTTTAATTGGACATCTCGTAATTTCAAACCATTGATTAAAAACGCCAAGCAAAAGAAAAAGTTCAACACATTCGTGCTCTTTTCTTGTAAAGCCTGTCTGCCTTTAATTCTCTTCATTCTGGTCACCTTGAAGTGAGAGTTGAAGACAGTGCCCGCTCCCTCCCCACCCACAGGCTCAGGGAAGGGATGGGTTTACTGACGGGCCAAAGTTGCAAACTCGATCACATTTTAAAACGGAGACAGGAGTTTCCCAGCTGTAAAAAAGTAATTCTCAGTGAGATCCCAAGGAAGGTGCGGCTGGCGGCATATCCCAATCCCAGTGATGGTGGGTTAACGCGAATCGATTGGCATTTAATGCCCGAAACACCGAACAACATCAATCGAGCAAAAGATTGTTTTCCCAGCCAGTGATGGGGGGAATTCCCCGATCATCGGCGGCAAGTCAACTTCATCAAACTGTGTGAAAATAATAATCAATCCCAACGAAGGAAGAGTTACCAAACTCCGGCACCGTGGGTCGATGTTAAAGGCACTTACTTTGCACCATTGCCCGAGTGTTTATCCGGAGAAGCTGCGGCCTGCCCGCTTTCTTCATCACAGTTTCCTCTCACCTGTTGAACGCACCTGTCTCCCTCCCGCTTCCTGCAGGTACGCGCGGGGCCCGCTGGGGCTTGTAGTCCGGGGCCGCTCCGTGTCCGCGGAGCAGGCGGGGGCGGGGCCTGGGAACGGGGCGGGGCCTGGGGGCGGGACGCCAACTCTAACGAGGAGCGGAAGGAAACCTTGCAATCTCATTGGACGTCTTTTATATAACGTGCGATAATTCTTAGTTCTAATTAGTCAATTGGCCTGTCAGTCACTTCGCTCCCAGTCACTGACCTCGTGGTGTGTGAGAGAGGCAATCTCCAGCGGTAACCGGGGCAACGGGACCCGCGGGGAGAGCGCGGTAACCCGGGGGCAACGGGACCCGCGGGGAGAGCGCGGTAACCGGGGCAACGGGACCGCGGGGAGAGCGCGGTAACCCGGGGCAACGGGAGCCGCGGGGAGAGCGCGGTAACCGGGGCAACGGGACCCGCGGGGAGAGCGCGGTAACCTGGGGCAAACGGGACCCGCGGGGAGAGCGCGGTAACCGGGGCAACGGGACCCGCGGGGAGAGCGCGGTAACCCGGGGCAACGGGGACCCGCGGGGAGAGCGCGGTAACCCGGGGCAACGGGACCCGCGGGGAGAGCGCGGTAACCCGGGGCAACGGGACCCGCGGGGAGAGCGCGGTAACCGGGGGCAACGGACCCGCGGGGTGGGGTGAGATGGCGGGCTCTGGGAGCGCAGAGGGCGTGTCCACAGGTTGCAGGAGGCGACAGAGGGAGTTGTGATGGGGGAGAAAGGAGCTGATGAAGGTGAGTGAGGTGGAGGACATGCTCGACTCGCTGTGGGAGAGGATGTGAGCAGCAAGTTTGCACAAGTTGGTGTTCACCACTGTCAGCACCGGCTCTCCCCCCCCCCCCCCTCAACCTCCTCCTCCTCCCCCCCCCCCGCGGCTCTCCCCCCCCCCCCCCCCCCGCGGCTCTCCCCCCCCCCCCCCCCCGCGGCTCTCCCCCCCCCCCCCCCCCCGCGGCTCTCTCCCCCCCCCCCCCCCCCCCCCGCTCTCCCCCCCCCTCCCCCCGCTCTTCCCCCCCCCCTTCCCCCCCCCCGCCTTTCCCCCCCCGCTCTTCCCCCCCCCCGCTCTTCCCCCCCCCCGCCCTTCCCCCCCCCCTTCCCCCCCCCCCTTCCCCCCCCCCCTTCCCCCCCCCCCTTCCCCCCCTTCCCCCCCCTTCCCCCCCCCCCCTTCCCCCCCCTTCCCCCCCCCTTCCCCCCCCTTCCCCCCCCCCGCTCTTCCCCCCCCACGCTCTTCCCCCCCCCCCGCTCTTCCCCCCCCCCCGCTCTTCCCCCCCCCCCCCGCTCTTCCCCCCCCCCCCGCTCTTCCCCCCCCCCCCCGCTCTTTCCCCCCCCCCCCCCCCGCTCTTCTTCCCCCCCCCCCCCGCTCTTTCCCCCCCCCCCCCCCCCCCCGCTCTTCCCCCACCCCCCCCGCTCTTCCCCCCCCCTCCCCCGCTCTTCCCCCCCCCTCCCCCCCCCCTCCCCCCCCCGCTCTTCCCCCCCCCCCTCCCCCCCCCCTCGCTCTCCCCCCCCCGCTCTTTCCCCCCCCGCTCTTCCCCCCCCTCCCTTCCTTCCCCCCCCTCCCTTCCCCCCCCTCCCTTCCCCCCCCCCCCCTCCCTTCCCCCCCCCCCCTCCCTTCCCCCCCCTCCCTTCCCCCCCCTCCCTTCCCCCCCCCTCCCTTCCCCCCCCCTCCCTTCCCCCCCCCTCCCTTCCCCCCCCCCTCCCTTCCCCCCCCTCCCTTCCCCCCCCTCCCCCCGGCTCTTCCCCCCCCTCCCTCCCGGCTCCCCCCCCTCAACCTCCTCTTCCTCCTCCCCCCCGCCGGATCTGGGTGTCCTCCTACATGAAACACAAAAAGTCAACATACAGGTACAGCAGGTAATCCAGAAGGCAAACGGAATATTGGCCTTTATTTCTAGGGGGATGGAGTATAAAAGCAGGGAAGTCATGCTACAACTGTACAGGGTGCTGGTGAGACCAGACCTGGAGTACTGCGTACAGTTCTGGTGCCCTTATTTAAGGAAGGACATACTTGCATTGGAGGCAGTTCAGAGAAGGTTCACATGGTTGATTCCAGGTATGGAAGGGTTTTCTTATGAACAGGTTGGGTCTATACTCACTGGAGTTTAGAAGAATGAGAGGAGATCTTATTGAAACATACGATTCTGAGGGGGCTTGAGAGGTTAAATGCTGAGGGGATGTTTCCCCTCATGGGGGAATCTAGAACTAGGGGGCATAGTCTCAGAATAAGGGGTTGCCCGTTTAAGACTGAGATGAGGAGAATTTTCTTCTCCGAGGTTTGTGAACGTTTGGAATTCTTGGCCCCAAAGAGCGGTGGAAGCTGAGTCATTGAATATATTCAAGGCTGAGTTAGACAAATTTTTGATCAGCAAGGGAGTCAAATGATATGGGAAAAGGGTGGGAAAGTGGAGTTGAGGCCAGAATCAGATCAGCCATGATTTCATTGAATGGCAGAGCAGGCTGGAAGGCCAAATGGCCTATTCCTGCTCCTATCTCATGTTATGTTCTTATATTGTCGCGGTGGAAACAGGCAGATTTGTTAAGGGACTGGATATCAGGTTTGAAATGCAGCTCAGGGTCATAATATGATAATGTGGTTGTGCACTACCTGAGTCAGCAACCTAGTATGGAAATGGGATTGATTGGAGCGGTGCAGAAGATTTGGCACGAGGTGAACAGCATAGTTTTGGACAGTATCGAGCTGGAGAAAGTTCTGGCTTATCCATGACTTGAGTGAGAAAGAGCATAGTGGTAGTTATGGAGTGGAGGGTGATGGTGGAGAGGGAGAGATTACCTGTGAAGCTGGCCAAGTGCCGAAGGATCATACTTCTGATACGCAACAGGGTCAGGCAAACGCTGGATCCTTGGGCACTCTGAAAGTGACTGTATGGGTTAGGCAGGAGACACCACTGCAGGCTATGATGTGACAGGTAACAGTGGAGCCAAGTGAAGACAGTGCCATGGAAGTGGATACAGAGCAGAGACGGTGAGGGAGATTGGCTGGTTCACTGAGTCGAATGCTGCAGAGAAAATGAGACAAGCAACATTTGCAGTTACCCAGTGTCTGTTTCTAACTGTGGCTAAAGGGTTTTCCTTCCGATCCTAATGCAGCTTGTGGTTAAGAGTTGGCGGGCCATCTATCCCTGCAGGGCAATGATGTCATCCAGTTACAGTCCTCGCCGCTGTTTCCTGTCCCAGTACGCTCATTACCATGGAAAAGTCTTTCTGCTGACTTTCACCAGGTGAGTTTTCAGTTCCATTCATTGTAAATCTGGGATCTCTTTTTTTCGCTTCCCTTTGTAGAGCTTCTGGTAAGGTTCAGCTGAGAACTGCCTCCTGGGAAACAGACTCTCCCTCGGCTGAGTTCAGCGATAACTAAGGATCTGTTCCCATCCCAGCCAGAGAGAGAGAGAGAGGCTGTACCGCAGTCACTTGGAGGGATACTTCCAAGGTTTCAAGGAACAGACTGTGACGATTTCTCTTTGTTAAGTATCACCTTTTTGTACTAATTGTGATGTGCTTAATAAATCTGTCTTGCCTTTAACCATAATACCAGTACCATGATGGTCTTGTTGTTCTCACAAACCAGTCCTTGGATTGGATTAAATTAGAATCCTGAAAGTAGGGGCTTTAAATCCTACAGAGGAGGATGATGCAAACATTGTAGTTAAGGAGGAGTGTGAAATATTGGATGGGATAAACATAGTGAGAGAGGAAGTATTAAGGGGTTTAGCATCTTTGAAAGTAGATAAATTGCCAGGCCCGGATGAAATGTATCCCAGGCTGTTAAGAGAAGCAAGGGAGGAGATATCAGAGGCTCTGACCATCATTTTTCAATCCTCCCTGGCTACAGGCATAGTGCCAGAGGATTGGAGGACTGCTAACGTTGTACCGTTGTTTAAAAAGGGAGAAAGAGATAGACCGAGTAATTACAGGCCAGTCAGTCTAACCTCGGTGGTGGGCAAATTATTGGAATCAATTCTGAAGGACAGCATAAATCGTCGTTTAGAAAGACACGGGTTAATCAAGGACAGTCAGCACGGATTTGTTAAGGGAAGGTCATGTCTGACTAACATGATTGAATTTTTTGAGGACATAACAAGGAGAGTCGATGAGGGAAACGTGTTTGATGAGGGTAAAGCGTGGATTTTAGCAAGACTTTTGACAAGGTCCCACATAGCATAAGAACATAAGAACATAAGAAATTGGAGCAGGAGTAGGCCAATCGGCCCCTCGAGCCTGCTCCGCCATTCAATAAGATCATGGCTGATCTGATCCCAACCACAAATCTAAAGAACACAAGAAGTCGGAGCAGGACCCGGCCACATAGCCCCTGGGCCCTCTCCGCCACCCACAGGGCATTGACCGATCCGAACTCAGCTTCATGTCCAATTTCCTGCCCGCTCCCCATAACCCCTAATTCCCTTTACTTCTAGGAAACTGTCTATTTCTGTTTTAAATTTATCTAATGATGTAGCTTCCACAGCTTCCTGGGGCAGCAAATTCCACAGACCTACCACCCTCTGAGTGAAGAAGTTTCTCCTCATCTCAGTTTTGAAAGAGCAGCCCCTTATTCTAAGATTATGCCCCCTAGTTCTAGTTTCACCCATCTTTGGGAACATCCTTACCGCATCCACCCGATCAAGACCCTTCACAATCTTATATGTTTCAATAAGATCGCCTCTCATTCTTCTGAACTCCAATGAGTAGAGTCCCAATCTACTCAACCTCTCCTCATATGTCCGCCCCCTCATCCCCGGGATTAACCGAGTGAACCTTCTTTGTACTGCCTCGAGAGCAAGTATGTCTTTTCTTAAGTATGGAGACCAAAACTGTATGCAGTATTCCAGGTGCGGTCTCACCAATACCCTATATAACTGCAGCAATACCTCCCTGTTTTTATATTCTATCCCCCGAGCAATAAAAGCCAACATTCCGTTGGCTTTCTTGATCACCTGCTGCACCTGCATACCAACTTTTTGATTTTCTTGCACTAGGACCCCCAGATCCCTTTGTACTGCAGTACTTTCCAGTCTCTCGCCATTAAGAAAATAACTTGCTCTCTGATTTTTCCTGCCAAAGTGCATAACCTCACATTTTCCAATATTATATTGCATCTGCCAAATCTCCGCCCACTCACCCAGCCTGTCTATATCCCCTTGCAGGTTTTTTATGTCCTCCTCACTCTCTACTTTCCCTCCCATCTTTGTATCATCTGCAAATTTTGATATGTTGCACTCGGTCCCCTCCTCCAAATCGTTAATATAGATTGTAAAGAGTTGGGGACCCAGCACCGACCCCTGTGGAACACCACTGGTTACTGGTTGCCAGTCCGAAAATGAACCATTTATCCCAACTCTCTGCTTCCTGTTCGATAACCAATCCTCCACCCATGCCAGAATATTACCCCCAATCCTGTGATTTTTTATCTTAAGTAATAATCTTTTATGTGGCACCTTGTCGAATGCCTTCTGGAAGTCTAAATACACTACGTCCACTGGTTCCCCTTTATCCACCCTATACGTTATATCCTCGAAGAACTCAAGCAAATTTGTCAGACATGACTTCCCCTTCATAAAGCCATGCTGACTTTGTCCTATTAAATTATGCTTATCTAAATGTTCCGTTACTGTCTCCTTAATAATAGACTCCAAAATTTTACCCACCACAGATGTTAAGCTAACTGGCCTATAATTTCCAGCCTTCTGCCTACTACCCTTTTTAAATAACGGTGTTACATTAGCAGTTTTCCAATCTGCCGGGACCTCTCCTGAGTCCAGGGAATTTTGGAAAACTATCACCAAAGCATCCACAATCCCTACTGCCACTTCCCTCAAGACCCTAGGATGGAAGCCATCAGGTCCAGGGGATTTATCCGCCTTGAGTCCCATTATTTTACTGAGTACCATCTCTTGAGTGATTTTAATCGTATTTAGCTCCTCCCCCCCGAGAGTCCCCTGTTTGTCCAGTGTTGGGATATTCTTAGTGTCCTCTACTGTAAAGACTGAAACAAAATATTTGTTCAGCATTTTTGCCATCTCCATGTTTCCCACCATTAATTTCCCGGTCTCATCCTCTAAGGGACCTATGTTTGCCTTAGCCACCCTTTTTCTTTTTATATAACTATAGAAACTCTTGCTATCTGTTTTTATATTTTTTGCTAATTTCTTTTCATAATCTAACTTCCCTTTCTTAATCAATCCTTTAGTTACTTTTTGCTGTCTTTTGAAGAATTCCCAATCTTCTATCCTCCCACTAAGTTTGGCTACCTTATATGTCCTTGTTTTTAGTCGGATACTATCCTTGATTTCTTTACTTAGCCACGGGTGGCTGTCATTTCTTTTACACCCTTTTTTCCTCAGTGGAATATATTTATTTTGAAAGTTGTAAAATAACTCCCTAAATGAACACCACTGCTCATGTACCGTCTTACCCTTTAATCTATTTTCCCAGTCCACTTTAATCAATTCCGCTCTCATACCATCATAGTCTCCTTTATTCAAGCTCAGTACGCTTGTTTGAGAATCAACCTTCTCACCCTCTAATTGGATATGGAATTCAGCCATGTTGTGGTCGCTCGTTCCAAGGGGATCCTTAACTAGGACATTATTAATTAATCCTGACTCATTACACAGGACCAGGTCCAAGGTTGCCTGTCCCCTTGTAGGATCAGTTACATACTGCTCAAGAAATCCATCCCTGATGCACTCAATGAACTCGTCCTCAAGGCTGCTCTGCCCAATTTGATTTGTCCAGTTAATATGATAATTAAAATCCCCCATAATTATGGCTGTTCCCTTATTACATGCCCCGACTATCTCCTGATTAATACTTCTTCCAGCAGAGTTGCAACTATTAGGAGGCCTATATACTACGCCCACTAATGTTTTTTTTCCCTTATTATTCCTTATCTCCACCCAAACTGTTTCATTATCTTGATGCTTTGTCCCAATATCATTTCTCTGTATTACAGTGATTCCTTCCTTTATTAACATAGCCACCCCACCTCCCCTTCCTTCCTGCCTGTCCTTCCTGATTGTTAAATACCCTGGCATATTTAATTCCCAGTCGTTGTCACCCTGCAGCCATGTTTCTGTAATGGCCACAAGATCATACCCATACGTAGTTATTTGTGCCGTTAACTCGTCCATTTTATTACGAATGCTACGTGCATTCAGATAAAGAACTTTCAAATCTGTTTTGTGACGCTTAGTTCCTGCTTTTTCCTTTTTTAACACTTTACCTATTACTCCATACCTTCTGTCCCTTCCTGTTACGCTTTCCTCTCTCTCCCTGCTCAGGTTCCCAACCCCCTGCCACTTTAGTTTAAACCCTCCCCAACAGCACTAGCAAACACTCCTCCTAGGACAGCGGTCCCGGCCCTGCCCAGGTGCAGACCGTCCGGTTTGTACTGGTCCCACCTCCCCCAGAACCGTTTCCAGTGTCCCAGGAATTTGAATCCCTCCCCCTTGCACCATTCCTCTAGCCACGTATTCATTTGAAATATCCTCCTATTTCTACTCTGACTAGCACGTGGCACTGGCAGCAATCCTGAGATTACTACCTTTGAGGTCCTATTTTTTAATTTACCTCCTAACTCCCTATATTCTGCTTTTAGGACCTCATCCCCTTTTTTACCTATATCGTTGGTGCCTATGTGCACCACGACAGCTGGCTGTTCGCCCTCCCCCTCCAAAATGTTCTGTAGCCGCTCCGAGACATCCTTGATCCTTGCACCAGGGAGGCAACACACCATCCTGGAGTCTCGGTTGCGGCCGCAGAAACGCCTGTCTATTCCCCTTACAATTGAGTCCCCTATCACTATAGCTCTGCCACTCTTTTTCCTCCCAGCCTGTGCAGCAGAGCTACCTGTGGTGCCAGGAAGTTGGCTGCTGCTGCCTTCCCCTGATAAGTCATCCCCCCCAACAGCATCCAAAGTGGCATATCTGTTTGAGAGGGGGATGGACACAGGGGACCCCTGCACTACCTGCCTGCATCTCTTACTCTTCCTGGTGGTCACCCATTCACTTCCTGCCTGTATACCCTTTACCTGCGGTGTGACCAACTCGCTAAACGTGCTATCCACGAGTTTCTCTGCATCGCGGATGCTCCACAGTGAGTCCACCCGCAGCTCCAGCTCCGAGATACGATCGGTCAGTAGCTGCAGGTGGACACACTTCCCGCACACATGGTCGGCAGGGACACTGGTAGTGTCCATGACTTCCCACATCTTGCAGGAGGAGCATATCACGGGTGCGAGGTCTGCTGCCATGACTTGCCTTAGCTTAGTTACCCCTTTTAAATTACGTTGAAATTAGAAAATGTTAACTATTACTTACTGGTCATCCCATGGGAATCCAAGGGAAAGTGGCTAGATGGATCCAAAATTGGCTCAGTGGCAGGAAGCAAAGGGTAATGGTTGACTGGTGTTTTTGTGACTGGAAGGCTGTTTCCAGTGGAGTTCTGCAAGGCTCAGTGCCAGGTCCCTTGCTTTTTGTGGTACACATTAATAATTCGGTCTTGAATGTGGGGGGTTTGATCAAGAAGTTTGCAGATGATACAAATATTGGCCGTGTGGTTGAGTGAGGAGGAAAACTATAGACTGCAGGGAGATATCAATGGACTGGTCAGATGGGCAGAAAAGTGGTAAATGGAATTCAATCCAGGGAAGTGTGAGGTAATGCATTTGTGGAGGGCAAACAAGGCAAGGAGTACACAATTGTTGAAAACTTATTACCTATTATATACAATGCATTAACTCCAAACACTTATTTTCAGACAAGTAAGAATTTATTAAAAGAAACTTTTATACAAGGGAAGCTGTGTTCTGAACAATGGTCAGAACAACCTCTTCCCTGAACAACAGGGGGCTCTAGGGGGGGGAGGAGCTAAATACGATTAAAATCACTAAGGAATTGGTACTCAGTAAATTAATGGGACTCAAGGCGGATAAATCCCCTGGACCTGATGGCTTACATCCTAGGGTCTTGAGGGAAGTGGCAGTAGGGATTGTGGATGCTTTGGTAATAATTTTCCAAAATTCTCTGGACTTGGCAAAGGTCCCGGCAGATTGGAAAACTGCTAATGTAACACCCTTATTTAAAAAGGGTAGTAGGCAGAAGGCTGGAAATTATAGACCAGTTAGCCTAACATCTGTGGTGGGTAATATTTTGGAGTCTATTATTAAGAAGACAGTAGCAGAACATTTGGATAAACATAATTTAATAGGACAAAGTCAGCATGGCTTTACGAAGGGGAAGTCATGTCTGACAAATTTGCTTGAGTTCTTTGAGGACATAACATACAGGGTGGATAAAGGGGAACCAGTGGACGTAGTGTATTTAGACTTCCAGAAGGCATTCGACAAGGTGCCACATAAAAGATTATTGCTCAAGATAAAGACTTACTGGATTGGGGGTAATATTCTGGCATGGGTGGAGGATTGGTTATCTAACAGGAAGCAGAGAGTTGGGATAAATGGTTCATTCTCGGACTGGCAACCAGTAGCCAGTGGTGTTCCGCAGGGGTCGGTGCTGGGTCCCCAACTCTTTATAATCTATATTAACGATTTGGAGGAGGGGACCGAGTGTAACATATCAAAGTCTGCAGATGATACAAAGATGGGAGGGAAAGTGGAGAGTGAGGAGGACATAAAAAACCTACAGGGGGATTTAGACAGGCTGGGTGAGTGGGCGGAGATTTGGCAGATGCAATACAATATTGGAAAATGTGAGGTTATGCACTTTGGCAGGAAAAATCAGAGAGCAAGTTATTATCTTAATGGCGAGAGACTGGAAAGTACTGCAGTACAAAGGGATCTGGGGGTCCTAGTGCAAGAAAATCAAAAAGTTAGTATGCAGGTGATCAAGGCGGCCAACGGAATGTTGGCTTTTATTGCTAGGGGGATAGAATATAAAAACAGGGAAGTATTGCTGCAGTTATATAAGGTATTGGTGAGACCGCACCTGGAATACTGCATACAGTTTTGGTCTCCATACTTAAGAAAAGACACACTTGCTCTCGAGGCAGTACAAAGAAGGTTCACTCGGCTAATCCCGGGGATGAGGGGGTGGACATATGAGGAGAGATTGAGTAGATTGGGACTCTACTCATTGGAGTTCAGAAGAATGAGAGGCGATCTTATTGAAACATATAAGATTGTGAAGGGGCTTGATCGGGTGGATGTGGTAAGGATGTTCCCAAGGATGGGTGAAACGAGAACTAGGGGGCATAATCTTAGAATAAGGGGCTGCTCTTTCAAAACTGAGATGAGGAGAAACTTCTTCACTCAGAGGGTAGTAGGTCTGTGGAATTTGCTGCCCCAGGAAGCTGTTGAAGCTACATCATTAAATAAATTTAAAACAGAAATAGACAGTTTCCTAGAAGTGAAGGGAATTAGGGGTTACGGGGAGCGGGCAGGAAATTGGACATGAATTTAGATTTGAGGTTAGGATCAGATCAGCCATGATCTTATTGAATGGCGGAGCAGGCTCGAGGGGCCGATTGGCCTACTCCTGCTCCTATTTCTTATGTTCTTATGTCAAATAAGCATTTGCATCTCCCACTGGCTGCTGGCTGAAACACGTCTGTTGCGACAGGGAGTGTTTCCCACAGCACGGGAAACAGGCTGAGGATCCTTCAAAATCACACGCCTGCCTCATCGTGGAGAATATTAAGTAGTTCAACTACTTAAACTATCTCAACAACTGTGTAAAGTCTCATCTCACTGGCTTTAATTACCGGTGGGACTTCCACATTCAGGAGGCGCGTGCACCCGGACGCGTCAATGGGGAACACGGAAGTCTGCGGGTTAGAGCCGGGCTCCGAACCCGAATGGGATTGCCCTGATTTTCAGAGCCCCCAATGCACTCGCAATTTCCCGGGAAAATCGAGCCCAGTGTTTGTGTCTATATACAAGGACTGAGGGTGGGACTGTGTTTGTGCCTATATACAAGGACTGAGGGTGGGACAGGGTTTGTGCCTATATACAAGGACTGAGGGTGGGTCAGGGTTTGTGCCTATATACAAGGACTGAGGGTGGGACAGGGTTTGTGCCTATATACAAGGACTGAGGGTGGGACTGTGTTTGTGCCTATATACAAGGACTGAGGGTGGGACAGGGTTTGTGCCTATATACAAGGACTGAGGGTGGGTCAGGGTTTGTGCCTATATACAAGGACTGAGGGTGGGACAGTGTTTGTGCCTATATACAAGGACTGAGGGTGGGACAGTGTTTGTGTCTATATACAAGGACTGAGGGTGGGACAGTGTTTGTGTCTATATACAAGGACTGAGGGTGGGACAGTGTTTGTGCCTATATACAAGGACTGAGGGTGGGTCAGGGTTTGTGCCTATATACAAGGACTGAGGGTGGGACAGGGTTTGTGTCTATATACAAGGACTGAGGGTGGGACAGTGTTTGTGCCTATATACAAGGACTGAGGGTGGGACTGTGTTTGTGCCTATATACAAGGACTGAGGGTGGGACAGGGTTTGTGTCTATATACAAGGACTGAGGGTGGGACAGGGTTTGTGTCTATATACAAGGACTGAGGGTGGGACTGTGTTTGTGCCTATATACAAGGACTGAGGGTGGGACAGTGTTTGTGCCTATATACAAGGACTGAGGGTGGGACAGTGTTTGTGCCTATATACAAGGACTGAGGGTGGGACAGTGTTTGTGCCTATATACAAGGACTGAGGGTGGGACAGGGTTTGTGTCTATATACAAGGACTGAGGGTGGGACTGTGTTTGTGCCTATATACAAGGACTGAGGGTGGGACAGTGTTTGTGCCTATATACAAGGACTGAGGGTGGGACAGTGTTTGTGCCTATATACAAGGACTGAGGGTGGGACTGTGTTTGTGCCTATATACAAGGACTGAGGGTGGGACAGTGTTTGTGTCTATATACAAGGACTGAGGGTGGGACAGCGTTCAAGCTTCTATATTCATGGAGTAACAGTGAGACTTAGAAACATAGAAAGTAGAAGCAGGAGTAGGCCATTCGGCCCTTCGAGCCTGCTCTGCCATTCAGTATGATCATGGCTGATCCTCTATCTCACTACCATATTCCTGCTCTCTCCCCATACCCCTTGATGCCTTTTGTGTCTAGAAACCTATCTAGCTCCTTCTTAAATATATTCAGTGACTTGGCCTCCACAGCCTTCTGTGGTAGAGAATTCCACAGGTTCACCACCCTCTGAGTGAAGAAATTTCTCCTCATCTCAGTCCTAAATGTCCTACCCCGTATCCTGAGACTGTGACCCCTTGTTCTGGCCCCCCCCCAGCCAGGGGAAACATCCTCCCTGCATCCAGTCTGTCTAGCCCTGTCAGAATTTTAAATGCTTCAATGTGATCCCCTCTCATTCTTCTAAACTCGAGTGAATACAGGCCTTGTCGACCCAATCTCTCCTCATGCAACAGTCCTGTCATCCCAGGAATCAGTCTGGTGAACCTTCGCTGCACTCCCTCTATGGCAAGTATATCCTTTTTTAGGTAAGGAGACCAAAGGCCCTGTATAACTGCAGTAAGACATCCTTGCTCCTGTACTCAAATCCTCTTTCAATGAAGGCTAACGTACCATTTGCCTTCCTAACTGCTTGCTGCACCTGCATGTTTGCTTTCAGTGACTGGTGTACAAGGACATCCAGGTCCCTTTGTACATCAACACTTCCCAATCTATCACCATTTAAATAATACTCTGCCTTTCTGTTTTTCCTTCGGATGTGGATAACTTCACATTTATCCACGTTATACTGCATCTGCCATGTTCTTGCCCACTCACCCAACTTGTCTAAATTGCCATGAAGCCTCTCTGCATCCTCCTCACAACTCACAATCCCACCTAATTTTGTGTTGTCAGCAAACTTGGAAATATTGCATTTGGTTCCCTCATCCAAATCATTGATATATATTGTGAATAGCTGGGGCCCAAGCACCGATCCCTGTGATACCCCACTAGTCACCGCCTGCCACCCCAAAAAAGACTCATTCATTCCTACTCTCTGTTTCCTGTCTGTTAACCAATTATCAATCCATGCTGGTATATTACCCCCAATCCCATGTGCTTTAATTTTGCACACTAACCTCTTATGTGGGACTTTATCAAAGGCCTTCTGAAAATCCAAATAAACCACATCCACTGGTTCTCCCTTATCTATTCTACCAGTTACATCCTCAAAAAACTCCAGTAGGTTTGTCAAACATGATTTCCCTTTCATAAATCCATGTTGACTTTGTCTAATCCCATTGATATTTTCTAAGTTTCCTGTTATCACATCCTTTATAATAGACTCTAGCATTTTCCCTACTACTATGTAGTTCCCTGTTTTCTCTCCCTCCTTTTTTAAATAGTGGGGTTACATTTGCCACCCTCCAATCTGCAGGAACTGTTCCATAATCTATAGAATTTTGGAAGATGACAACCAATGCATCCACTATTTCCATGGTTACCTCTTTTAGTACTCTGGGATGCAGATTATCAGGCCCTGGGGATTTATCGGCTTTCAGTCCCATTAATTTCTCCAGCACTTTTTTTACTAATACTAATTTCCTTTAATTCCTCCTTCTCACTAGTCCCTTGGTTCCCTAGCATTTCTGGGAAGTTATTTGTGTCCTCTTCCGTGAAGACAGAACCAAGAGATACAGTTTCTGTCAATATACAAGAACTAACGGTGGGACAGTGAGACAGGGTTTCTATGTATATAAACGGACTACTGTGAGAGAGGGTTTGTGCTTCTATAGAAGGGCTAACTGTGAGACAGTGTATGTGTCTATATACATGGAGCAACACTGAAACGGGATTTGTTTCTATATACAAAGAATAACGGTGAGACAGGGTTTGTGACTATATTCAAAGACTAATAGTGCAACACGGTTTCAGTCTACGTACAAGGACTTACATTGAGACAGGGTTTGTGTTTCTATACAAGGACACACAGTGAGACAGGGATTGTGTCTATATACAGTGGCTAACAGTGAGATCGGATTTAATGTCTGTATTCAAGGACTGACAGTGGGACAGATTTTGTGTCTATATACAAGAACTAACAATGGAAGACTGTTTTTATCTATATACAAGGACCAACAGTGAGACAGGGTTTGCTTCTATATACAAGCACTAACAGTGAGAAAGGGTTTGTGTTTCTATACAAGGACTAACAGTGGGACTGCGTTTGTGTCTATATAAAGAAGGACCAGCAGTGAGACATGGTTTGTGCCTATATACAATGACTAACAGTGAGAGAAAGTTTGCATTGATATACAATGACTTACAGTGAGACAGGCTTTGTGCCTCTCTACAAGGATCAACTGTGAGACAGGGTTTGTGTCCGAATACAAGGACTAACAGTGAAACAGTGTTTGTGTCTATATAAAGAAGGACCAACAGTGAGACCAGGTTTGTCTCTAAATGCAGGGGCTATCAGTGAGACCGAGTTTGCGTCTGTATACAAGAACTTAGTGAGACAGTGTTTGAGTCTATATTCAAGGACTAACAGTGAGACACGGTTTGTGTCTATACAGCAGGACTAACAGTGGGGACAGCGTTTGTGTCTATATGGAAGGACTTAGTGAGACAATGGCTCCAATATTACTAGGGAGGCGGGTTGGCAGCGGGGGGGGGGGGGGCGACTGGACGCGTGGGTAACCCGCCCAGTAAAATCGGTGCGTTCCACACACGATGGCGGGTAAATTGAAGCCACTTAACGTGGCTTCCAGGTTTGCCGTCGGAAATCTGCTCAGCGGGCGGACTGCGCACCCACATCACAGGCTGTCAGCTGGAGAAGACCTATTTAAAGGGACAGTTCTCCAATGTCTGCTCCTGCAGCAAAGAACCACACAACATCATGGAGCAGCCCAGGGGAAAAGCTGCCCCAAGGTTTAATGATGCCTCACTCCAGGTCTTACTGGATGGGGTGAGGAGGAGGAGGGAGATCTTCTACCTGGCGGACGGGATGAAGTGCTCTGCCTCTGCCACCAAGAAGGCGTGACTCGAGTTGGCAGAGGAGGTCACCAACAGCAGTAACATCTCCTGCACCTGGATCCAGTGCAGGAAGTGCTTCAATGACCTAACTAGGTCAGCCAAAGTGAGTACACTTACTCATTCTCCTACATTCTGTCTTCCACATCACCGCCCTCACCCTCTCTACTTTCTCCCCTTATAGGAGAAGAGAGCCCAGAATGCAGGAGAGGGCGAAGACCGGAGGGGGGCCGCAACATCAGGTCGTCCTCACGGACGCGGAGCAGGAGGCTCTTGAATTGAGCCGCACCCTCAAGTGCCTGTCTGTCAGGGACGCCGAGACTGCAACCCGACAAACGGCTGGTGACAGAACTTTTACATTCAGCACTCACAATAGCAAATGATGTTCATATGCCTTGCCATCTTCAGCACCTCAACATCTGTCATCATGCTTAATATTGCTTTCTGTTCTCTTACAGGGCCTTCAGCGACCGCTGTGATGGCGGAGGGCGATTCCTCAGAGGACCTGCTGGCCTCCGTTAGTTGGGGTTGCACATGGTGAGTCACAGATGTGAGCACGAGCAGACGTTGGTGGCAGGGGCAGCTGTGGAGAGTCTGCGTCGGTGGGAGCACTCCTCTCCAGGCTCTGCTCGGCTGGACACAGATGCTGAACCCTGGGGGCCATCCTTTAAAAGGAGAATGATCGAGGGGCAGCAGCACATTTGCGAGGTGCTGGTGCAGGTGCCACGCGCACTCTCCACAATCGCGCAGAGGATGGAGGAGTCCAACTCCTGCATGAGTGGGATGGTGGCACAGGTACAGGAGGGCATCTCTGAGATACTGTCATGGGGACGTGAGGGCATCTCTGCGATAGTGTCGCGGGTAAGTGCGGGAATGTCTGCGATGGAGGGAAGGCTAGCCTCCATCGAGCTTCAAGCATGGCTCAACAATGAGGCTCTGATAACGGCCCTTCGGACTCATAAAAACATACAAAATGGGAGCAAGAGTAGGCCATTCGGCCCTTCGGGCCTGCTCCACCATTCAAAATGATCATGGCTGATCCTCTAACTCAGTACCCTGTTCCCGCTTTTTCCCCATATCCCTTGATCCCTTTAGCGTTAAGAAATATATCTATCTCCTTCTTGAATACATTTAATGACTTGGCCTCCACTGCCTTCTGAAGTAGAGAATTCCACAGGTTCACCACCCTCTGAGTGAAGAAATTTCTCCTCATCTCGGTTCTAAATGGTATACCCCGTATCCTGAGACTTTGACCCCTGATTCTGGACTCCCCAGCCATGGGAACATCCTCCCTGCATCGAGTCTGTCTAGTCCTGTTAGAATTTTATATGTTTCGATGAGATCAGCTCATTCTTCTAAACTCTAGTGAATGTAGACCTAGTCGACCCAATCTCTCCTCATACGTCAGTTCTGCCATCCCAGAATCAGTCTGGTAAACCTTCGTTACACTCCCTTCATGGCAAGGACATCCTTCCTCAGATAAGGAGACCAAAACTGCACACAATACTCCAGATGTGGTCTCACCAAGGCCCTGTATAACTGCAGCAGGACATCCCTGCTCCTGTACTCAAATCCTCTTGCAATGAAGGCCAACATACCATTCGCCTTCCTAACTGCTTGCTGCACCTGAATGCTCGCTTTCAGCGACTGGTGTACACGGACACCCTGGTCTCATTGCACCTCCCCTTTTCCCAATCTATCACCATTCAGATAATAATCTGCCTTTTTGTTTTTACAACCAAAGTGGATAACCTCGCATTTCTCCATGTTACACTGCATCTGCCATGTTCTTGCCCACTCACCCAACTTGTCTAAGTCACATTGGAGCCTCTTTGCATCCTCCTCACAGCTCACATTCCACCCCAGCTTTGTCTCGAGTGCAAACTTGGAAATGTTACATTTAGTTCCCTCATCCAAATCATTGCTATGTATTGTGAATAGCTGGGGCCCAAGCACTGATCCCTGCGGTACCCCACTAGCCACTGCCTGTCACCCCGAAAAAGACCCATTTATTCCTACTCTCTGTTTCCTGTCTGTCAACCAATTCTCAATCCATGCCAGTATATTCCCCCCAATCCCATGTGCTTTAATTTTGCACACTAACCTCTTATGTGGGACCTTATCAAAAGCCTTCTGAAAATCCAAGTACACCACATCCACTGGTTCTCCCCTATCTATTCTACTAGTTACCTCCTCAAAAAACTCCAGTAGATTTGTTATGCATGATTTCCCTTTCATAAACCCATGCTGACTTTGTCCAATCCCATTAATGCCCTCCAAGTGTTCTGTTATCATATCTTTTATAATAGACTCTAATTTTCCCCACTACTGATGTTAGGCTAACTGGTCTGTAATTCCCTGTTTTTTCTCTCCCTCCTTTTTTAAATAGTGGGGTTACATTTGCCAACCTCCAATCTGTAGGAACTGTTCCAGAGTCTATAGAATTTTGGAAGATGATCACCAATGCATCCACTATTTCCAGGCCACTTCCTTTAGTACTCTGGGATGTAGATTATCAGGCCTGGGGATTTGTCAGCTTTTAGCCCCATTAATTTCCCGAGCACTTTTTTTTACTAATACTGGTTTCCTTCAGTTCCTCCCTCTCACGAGACCCTTGGTTCCCTAACATTTCTGGCAGGTTATTTGTGTCCTCCTTTGTGAAGACAGAACCAAAGTATGTGTTTTATTGTTCTGCCATTTCTTTGTTCCCCATTATAATTTCCCCCATTTCTGACTGTAAGGGGCCTACATTTGTCTTCACTAATCTTTTTCTCTTGACATATTTCTAGAAGCTTTTACAGTCAGTTTTTATGTTCCCTGCTAGTTTACTCTCATACTCTATTTTTCCCCTCTTAATCAATCTCTTTATCCTCCTTTGCTGGATTCTGAACTGCTCCCAATCCTCAGGCTTGCCGCTTTTTCTTGCAATTTTATGTCTCCTCTTTGGATCTAATATGATCCCTAATTTCTTTTGTAATCCACGGTTGAGCCACTTTTCCTGTTTTATTTTTGCGCCAGACAGGAATGAATAATTGTTGTAATTCCTGCACACGTTCTTTAAATATTAGCCATTGCCTATCAACCATCATCCCTTATAGTAAAGTTCCCCAATCTATCCTAGCCAACTCGCACCTCATACTTCCGTAATTTCCTTTATTTAGATTCAGGATCCTAGATTCGGATTCATCTTCTTCACTCTCCATCTTCATGAGGATTTCTATCACGTTATGGTCACTCTTCCCTAAGGGACCCCGCACAACAAGATTGTTAATTAATCCTTTCTCATTGCACAATACCCAGTCTAGGATCACCTGTTCTTGAGTTGGTTCCTCAACGTATTGGTCTAGAAAACCATCATGTACACACTCAGGAATTCCTCCCCCACAGTATTATTGCTAATTTGTTTTGACCAATCTATATGTAGATTAAAGTCACCCATCGTTATAGTTGTACCCCTCTTGCTTGCATCTCTAATTTCCTGTTTAATGCCCTCCCCTACATCTCCACTACTGTGTGGGGGCCTATAGACAACCCCCACCAACGTTTTCTGCCCCTTGGTGTTTCTTAGCTCCACCCATACAGATTCCATATCATGATTTTCCGAGCCAATATCCTTCCTCACTATTGCATTGATTTCCTCCTTTATTAACAGCGACCCACCTGCTTTCCCCTTTTGCCTGTCCTTCCTCAATATTGAATACCCCTGGATGTTCAGTTCCCATCCTTGGTCACCCTGCAGCCATGTCTCCATAATCACAACTATATCATAACCGTTAATATCTATCTGCGTTGTTAATTCATCTAGTTTATTGTGAATGCTCCGGGCATTAAGACACAATGCCTTTAGACTTGTCTTTTTAAGATTGCTAGTCGTCTTAGTTTTATTTTGACTTGGGGCGGGGGGGGGGGGGGGCGGGCTGGCGGACAGGCGGGGGGGGGGGAGCGGGGGCGACGGGGGGGGGCGGAGGGGGGTGTGCGACAGGGAGGGGGGTGTGCGACGGGGAGGGGCGGAGGGGGGGGGGTGTGCGACGGGGCGGAGGGGGGGGGTGTGCGACGGGGCGGAGGGGGGGGGGGTGTGCGCGACGGGGCGGAGGGGGGGGGGGTGCGCGACGGGGCGGAGGGGGGGGGGGTGCGCGACGGGGCGGAGGGGGGGGGGGGGGTGCGCGACGGGGCGGAGGGGGGGGGGGTGCGCGACGGGGCGGAGGGGGGGGGGGTGCGCGACGGGGGGGGGGGGCGGGCTGGCGGGGGGGCGGACAGGCGGGGGGGGGGGGGCAGACAGAGGGGGGGAGCGGGGGCGGGCGGAGGGGGGTGTGCGACGGGGCGGAGGGGGGGGGTGCGCGCGACGGGGCGGAGGGGGGGGGGTGCGCGCGACGGGGCGGAGGGGGGGGGGGGTGCGCGCGACGGGGCGGAGGGGGGGGGGTGCGCGCGACGGGGCGGAGGGGGGTGGGGTGCGCGCGACGGGGCGGAGGGGGGGGGGGGTGCGCGCGACGGGGCGGAGGGGGGGGTGCGCGCGACGGGGCGGAGGGGTGTGCGCGACGGGCGGAGGGGGGGGGGGGGGGTGCGCGACGGGGCGGAGGGGGGGGGTGGTGCGCGACGGGGCGGAGGGGGGGGTGGTGCGCGACGGGGCGGAGGGGGGGGGTGGTGCGCGACGGGGCGGAGGGGGGGGGTGTGTGCGCGACGGGGCGGAGGGGGGGGGGGTGGTGTGCGACGGGGCGGAGGGCGATGGGGTGCGACGGGGCGGAGGGCGATGGGGTGCGACGGGGCGGAGGGCGATGGGGTGCGACGGGGCGGAGGGCGATGGGGACGGGGCGGAGGGCGATGGGGACGGGGCGGAGGGGGGTGACGGCGGGGGGGGGGGGTGCGACGGGGCGGAGGGTAGCGGAGTGGGGGCGGTGCGGAGGTACGGGGGGGGGGGGTGCGGAGGGGCGTGGGACGGGACGGGGGCAACGGCGACGGAGCGGCGAGGGGGGGGGCGTGGGACGGATGGGGGCGGAGGGAGAGGGTCGGGGCGGGGGCGGCAGGGTGGGGGAGTATTTTTATGGGTGTGTGCTGACCCCCCAGTTCTGGGCCGAACTTGTGAGGGTGTGGTGTTGACCCCGCCTCTCCACCACTAATTGGCTGGTTTGTATTCTACCGCTCTCTGAGTGGATGGATCGGCGCCAACCGCCTGATGTCACAGAACAACACGTGCTTTTGTTATTCCCGCCCGAGTGTTTTGATTGGCTGTGTTCTTTCACTCGGGACA